>NC_073252.2:90051093-90352500 GCF_029289425.2 Pan paniscus | reverse complement strand
ACCTAGACCACATGCAGCTGTTAGACATTCTAAAGGTCATTCTCCCTCTTGAATGTGTGTATTATTTGTTTTTGCTATTATTTGACATTTGACATTTCTCCCTGTCTCTATCTTATATAGCCCCTTTTCAAGTGAATGAGCATTTATCACTTTATACATTAACATATATTAGAAGCAAACTGAAAATATAATGGTAAAAATAATCTTTTATGTTTTCCTTTTTCTCCTTTCCTGATGACCTTAACACAGTGCATCATCTTACCAAATAAAAATGACTTACTGTAAATAATGCACTATAGTCTTAACTTCCTATTTCATGTATTATTTTAATCATTGTTAATTTCTTTTTTAGTTTCTTTCTATTCTCTATGTGAGGGGAACAGCCAAAGAATACATGTTCAGAAACAATGTTGAAATGTCTTGTGGATTAGAGAACAACAAAACTTCAGCAAGAAACACATTGAAATATATGTTCTAAAAATTTTATTTTTTAAAAATGTGAAACTATAACAGTTGAAATAGTTCTGTGAAATAATTAAATTTAATCTTTTTTTTCATAATAAGGGAAGAATGTTGGTTAAATGTTTTATGTAGGACTGGGCTAGTTTACTGTAAAGATCTGGCAAATTTCCATAATACTAGGCCAAGGAATCATGGCTAACTAAGCACTCTTTCTCTCAGTTAGAAAGAAAGATAAAACATAGAATACATGTGACATATGTGTAGTTACTCCCTACCATGTGGTACACTCTAAAATGGGGATCTGAGTGAAATTGTTTAACTTGGGACTAGAGATTGAGAAGGCACACACACACACACACACACACACACACACACACACACACACAATCTAGGATTACAGGCAGGAATGTTGTTAAAAACTGATATTTAATCATCTAGGAATAATGTGAAATAAAGTGCATGCTAGCTTCAACTACTTGATACTGACAAACTGGAGAGAAGTGAACAGATACTTAAAGGGGTAGACACTGAGCCTATTAGTGATTTCAGAGTAATCACTGACATTGTGTGATGCAGCAAAAGCTACCTTAAAATTATAGCTATTTGTAAAGCATCAAAAAAGAAACAAAAACTAGGATATTTTGATGACCACTCAGTAGAAGAAATATTTCGCCTTTTTTTTTTATTTTTTACGGCTGGCAGCAAAGAGGTGCCAAACACTGCAATGTGGCAATGTAGTAGAAATGTGTGGAGTAACCTGGATCACAGTGATCAGAAAATCAGAGAGGGCTCTAGGAAAGAATGTGGCTTCTTGTTGGCAAGGGGACTACCTGAGGAAAAAAGAAGTGCAGAGGATGCATGGAAAGGATACAAACCCAGTGAAAACTGTTCTTGACACAGTTAATAAGGGGACAAATAAGCACAGATATCGGACAGTATTATTTATCTTCTGTGCCTCAGAGAAGTTATGCAAATTATATAGCATTGTTAAACTTCCTTTGTCTCCTCTGCAAAATGGGTATAACACCAGCATTATTAAGATTATTGCTACACATTAATGAGATAATGCCTAGAAAGTGCTTGCAACAATGATTGGCATATTGTGAGTACTTAATAAATGTTACTCTGATTATTTGGTTTTTATAGGTGACCATGAATAACAAGTAATAAATCATTTTCATTACAGATTATGGATGTAGTCATTTTCACTTTATCCTTCCTATATATTCTATACTTCTATAGAATCCCACTGGGTATTTTTACTAACAGATAAAGTAGGGTTAAGGAGACTGTATTTATTTATTACATTCATGATAGTGGCACCAAAGGTGTGCAAACTAGTTCAGTAATCCTTTATACACCATAGAAATACTTTAGCTGTATTTTAGTAATAATAATTATAAATCTACAATACAATAAAAGTCATTTTTCATTAAAATACCTTTAAATTAGTATTGCGGACTTATGTTCAGTGTACTTATGCTCATTGTTCTGATTTGCCTCCAAATGTCTCAATAAGTTACTGACCTTTAATCAGTTATAAATCTAGGAACTAGTTTTGTTGATTAAAATTGCAGTGATAGCTCAATTCTGAAAGACAAGTCTAGTTTAATTTTATAAAAGAACAGTTAGTAAATCAGTTCCAGTATGTAAAACTGCCAGGAGAATTAAATGCTTACCTAAATCCCTGTAACTTCTATCTCCCTCTATTTTTTTTCATGTAAGCATACTTTTCATGTGTAGAATTATCTCACATAAACATGGGAGAAAACAAACTTTTCAGTACAGTATATATTAGAAGTTTTAGAAAAAGAGTAGACCCGGGAATGTGGATAATTGTTTAAATAAAGTTAAAAGAAATTAAGAAATTAAGAATTGATTGCTGAAACATGAACATTAAAAATTCGAAAACAATATAGATTGAAGAGATTATGACTTTAAAGATATAAAAGTGTAAAGTTAAATGGTCATGAAAGAAGAGTTATATCTTAAAATGAGTCCAAGCAGTAAAAAGATTATGGGTTTATCAGTAACTGGAAAGATTCCTATTTTATGAAAGTTCTGAAGCCAAAAGGAGAAAGAATAAAAAAAAAATAACAAAAATTTGTACTAGGTGTTTTCTGTCATGTTAAACTAATAGCAAATCTCTTTGTTTGAGTTTGAAAATGGGAATATAAATAACTCATATATTCATAGGCAGTTTTCTTCTTCACTTGACATAATTACAAAAATCAATTAACTCTAGCCTCAAGATATTTGGCAAATGTGCACAAAACAGACTGAAGTAAAATGTACAATTATTTAAATAAAGCCTATTACATTTATTATATTTATGAAGTTTTGAGGGAAGGCACAGAAGAAAGGGGAAGGAAAGCTAATACTGACTGAAAATTCATTGTGGGCCAGTCACTTTCATTCTTTCAAAATCTGTTTCATTTACTTAATGTATTTTTCATTTGACCCTTCAAGCTAGGTGGTCATATCTACATTTTACATATAAAAACGCTATGGTAAAGAAGGTTAAAATTAATTGTCCATAAGTGCTAAAATTTGGGTAAAATGGCATTTGAGCTGAGACACATGTGACAAGCTCCATGACTTTTAGTTCAATGAATTAACAATTAAAGCTCCAAGATTAGTAATATCTACTGAAATAATGATAGAGATGGGTGCCTAAATATAACATATAATCATATACTGTATATATATTACAGCATGCTCAGTTGTGCATGCACAAAGACTGAAATCAGAAGGAAATATGTAAAAGCAAAGCTGATTTATTTTTTGTACAGTTGGATTTTTGGAAGAGATTTTTCTTACATAGTGTGATAATTTTGAACTCTGATTTCCACTAATATTATTACAATGGTATTTGTTCAATAAATGATATGTGAAAACTATGAAAAATTATCTCATGTCTTTTTAACATAAATTACAAACTATGTTTGACTATTAAAACCTTCAACAAACCAGTCCTGGTGACAAATGCATATCCATATCAGCATATATAGATTTTCACTATAATTTGAATAAATCATAGAGATTTTATTTGCATTTGCAATATACACATCTTTTTGTTAATTTAATATTACTTTAAGGCTTCCTACAGTGATACAGAAGATGCTGTGCAAAGTCAGTGTGTGTGTGTGTGTGTGTGTGTGTGTATGTATGTGTATATAAAAGTTTATTATTGAGGATAAACACAGCATAGGAAACCTAAGAACATGTTATAGGCTATGCAAGAATATAATCAAGAATATTTTATGTAGCCTTTGCAAATAAGAGGATTACAACACAAAATTATCATTTAGCACCAATTTAAACTATTCTCAAGCAAATACATGTATACATAGTGACATGTTTCTGATAGACACTGAATTAATTTTAGTTAATCTGGGAAGAAAAGAGTTCCAATCTGAGCCTGGGGACAGAGAGAAAGGATGGGCGGGAGAGACAGTAGGAAAGAAGAGTGGAGAGTGCAAGCTGTGGAAAAGGGTTTGGATCTGCATGAAAAGAAATAGGATTTGGAACTGGAGTAAACTCTGCTGGGTTCTAAATTCTGTGAGAAACCTAGAGGATGATATATTCACTGCACCTAGCAGGTTGTAGGAATAGTTCTCCAAACATTGGGTTAGTTACCTCTTACATTATATTCAGTAGGCTTCAAAGGAATTAATTATTGTACTCTAATACAATATAGTAGAGCACAGGTAAAATGGATCCCATGTAATGAAAACAATTAACGAATTCTACATAATCGGGCTATTTCTATCTCCTAGATAGCCCACATTAATAGGCCACATTAATATTACTTTGATGCTATGAATATAATTCCTATTTTTAGCAAAAATTCATAGAGTATTCAAAAAATTCCTACCTGTGAAGCATTTGAGCCACTCAACCTCTCAATGTGCTCATCAGCAAAAGAGGGTCCTAGGCTCTGGACAATCTCTAACAGTCTTTCCATGAATGAGCCTATGATCATGTAATTTCTAAAGGAAAGTGACTTAAGGATCAGGCCAAAATCACCAGAGAAGAAGAAAGGAGGAAGGTGGCAATCTTCAGAGCACAGTGTGAGAACGATGCTCTCAAAGCCAGTTTCATGTGGAAAA
The DNA here is from genome assembly GCF_029289425.2 of Pan paniscus. Taxonomy (NCBI): domain Eukaryota; kingdom Metazoa; phylum Chordata; class Mammalia; order Primates; family Hominidae; genus Pan; species Pan paniscus. Next base: position 90,347,926 of record NC_073252.2, on the reverse strand, counting down.
CATAGAAAGTGATAAGACCATCAAAAACCTGGGATGCCAGAAGTAAAACAAGGAGTAAGGTTTACATAAAGTAGGCCAGCAATGAAAGAGCAAGAGAATGAGGGGAAGAGACCAATGCAGGCTACCACACGATCATTTCTTCAGGTAAAACTGGACTTTGGAACAGAGATAGGAAAAAAAACTTTTAGGAGAATCTAATGACTTCTACATGAAACAGAAAGGGCACACCTGAGACAAAAGTTTGTAGAGGTTGAATAAATTAGATAACATGGTATCTATAGAAGAATTAATTCAAAAATGCAAGACAATATCTCATAGTTATTATCTATAACAAATAGCCTTTTAAAAATGTATATACACTTATGAAACTTTAACCGTTAAGGCTAACATCTTATTTGAAGTCATTGTTACTTTATAATAGAGTTCTGTAAAAAATAAAAATGATCAAAACTGTTGGTTACTTGATGATTTCTCCTCTTGGGACTCAAGGTAAAGCAAATTTTAATCTTTTTGGTAAACTATCTTTACATTTTTAAAAAACAGTACACTCCATGTGAGAATACTTGTAAAAGCATTTGAGGTTGGGTATGAATTCATGCAATTGCCAATATCCAATCAGTTCTGCTAGAAGTTGCACTCAATTAGCAGATAGGGAGAAAGGACAAAAAAAATAATAATAAAGGGAGCAATTACAGGCACTAGATTCTGATTTTTAAAAATCAGTTAAATATGTTTATATGAAGGAAGACAACTTATACTTAGCTATTTGTCCTTTTTTCTGCTGCCTGTGAAGGAAAAAGTAAAAGTCCTCTAAGTAATTAAAAATAAAACATAGCCAAAACAAAATATAATTTGTTTCTTTAATCAGCATAAAAGGAAAGAATAACCTGCTGCTAAGACAGAATTATTGGCGATTGAAAGAGAATATACCTAGGGGAACATTGAGGCTGAGCCAAACTTCAAGCTGATCACAGGCCCATAGGCAGTATTCTAATACTAGGGTGCTTATTTGCCCCAGTTTGCCTCCAATCAGTCCAAATGTGTCTTTTTCACCCCAACAGCAACATTTTTTAATTTTTGTGGGTATACGGTAGGTGTACATATGTATAGGTTACATGAGATACTTTGATACACACATGCAATGTGTAGTAATCACATCAGGGTAAATGGGATATCTATCACCTCAAGCATTTTTCCTTTGCCAAGAGCAATCTTAATAGTATATTATCCCTTTTATTCCGAAAGGAGTCCTGGTTTGGACAATAAACTGGACAATACATTTAGGAGATCATCCTATATTAGACCAAAGCTAAGAAAAGAGTGTCGCCACCAAGACAGAGCTAAACATCAGAATCAGCCCTAGCAAACATTTTAGCCATCTACTTCATGTAAATTCATAATGAAATATCATCTTTGAAAGAACAGTTAACCTTAAATCCACATACTTACCAGAAAGGCTTTCAACTTTGATTTATATGTTGTAGAAAAGCCATAGTTATAAATCTAAATCTTTCAGGAACAGGGATAAACAGGGAACCCTATTTGATCTCATGTTTCTCATGTCACTTTCTAATGCCTAATCTAGGACCCTGATTAGCAGTACATGTAAGTTGCAAGTTCAATTTCCTGAAATATGAACCTTATTTGCAATAGTCCATAAGTCCATATTTTAAATTTTATTGCAATGTATCCATATAACACATGAGGTGGAGCAGGTAAATTTGAGACTTTGCAAATTCCATCACTCATCCAAGGACTTCACAGCCAGGAAGTAGCAAAAAGACCAAGGCAAGATTTGAACATATAACCCTGACATCAAATACAACGCTTATATGTTCCTACTCTATCCTACTCTGACTGTTTATAAAAATGACTAATCATCACAATTTTTGACTGGGTCAACTCATTCAAGTTATGCTCCATTGATTCTAAATTTCTTATATTTAATCTACCTTGATATTCATTAGACTGCCTGGGAGCAAGAAAAAGATGCTGAGACCCTTCCTTCCCATTGGAGCACTCAATTTTCCACTCTTGGCTCTTTTACAATGGACCAACTTATTAAGAGCAAAATAGAATGAGATGATCAAATTAAGTTCCAATAATTTCATACCTAAATTGTTTTTATTGAAGTTATCACTGACTTTACATATTAGAAAAAACATGCTGAAAAGCTAGACTCTAAACAAAGATGCAAAGAGACAGAAAGAACACTTGGCTTACGTGGATCCACTCTATCCCACTTCTCAGTTTGAACAGTGTTTTTGCGCACACACAAGCACACTGCCTCTGCTTTCACGTTCTTCCATCTCCAGATCAGTATTTGCAAATGTCTTTTCTTATCAGAAAACACAGGTCCTTAACAATGAAGGTGGAGTCTTCTAAGGGAGGGGGAAAAAAGAGGCCCAAAGTCCCAACAAGATTCCTTTAGTTTGGTTCTAAATGGGACCTCTGTCTCACTTCAGGCTTTACTTCTGCCATCCTTGGAGCACAAGTTTCCTTTCCTCTAGCTAATTATGTTTTCAGAGAAAATGTAACTAAAGAACACAAAATTCTATAAAACATATTTCGATCCTTCTTGTAATTCTATTAATTTATGTAAGAGAATTATACATTCAATATGAAACTATAAAAGAAATTATGAACAAGAAATAAAAATTATCTTTTTATTTTATATTTGACAACCTAAGATTCCATCAAAGATCATTCTGTTTTAAAACTCTTTTGACTGGAAATCAACAGCAAATAAATTAATGGTGCCATTCTCTTAAAATTAGGACCAGACTTTGATTTTAAAATGTACAGTTATAGGAAAAAACAGAAATACTAAGAAAAAAGAAATATTTTCAAAAGTAGGTAATATCAGCTGGGGGTGGTGGCTCATGCCTGTAATCCCAGCACTTTGGGAGGCCGAGGCAGGTGGATCACTTGAGGTCAGGAGTTCAAAACCAGCCTGGCCAACATGGTGAAACACTCTTTCTACTAATAACACAAAAATTAGCTGGGCATGTTGGTGGCGTGTGCCTGTAATCCCTGTTACTTGGGAGGCTGAGGCAAGAGAATCACTGGAACCTGGGAGGTAGAGGTTGCAGTTAGCAGAGATCACGACACTACACTCCAGCCTGGGCAACAGAGTGAGACTCTGTCTCAAAAAAAAGAGAAAAAAAAAGTAGGTAATATTATTCGAAATTAATTCTAAACTGAGAAATAAGTAGACACAGGAACTAAAGATCATAAGCCTCCTGGTGTAGAATTAGTATTTTCTGAACATAAGTACCCTGAATATACTTAAATGGTTCACATTTTAAATAGGAAATGACACTATTAACGTTGAATTTGAGGAAAAGCTAGAAAAAGATGACTAGAAAAACACTGTTTCCTTTTTTAGGTCAAAATAGAATTGACCACTATGAAAAATAATCTTTATTTTCTCCATCTGAGGCAGGAAAGGGGATCACTGTGAAACCACTGTCTGAGATATACACTTCACAGTTATGCCAAAATCATTTTGAGTTCAAAACTGAACTCCATTTCTCTCCCGAAATGGTTTCTCTTTCTTGGTTTCCTGTATTGAATTTTCTGTACTTACTCCCACTTCAAAAGAATGATCAGTTCACTGGCTGCAACCTCTCTCACCTCTCTCCTAAGCAACACCTTCCACCACAAATGCAGTATTCCAATATTTCATCTCTTATATTTACAGCATATTTGAGAGTTCAATAAGCATATTTATAGACATAATGACTTTTTATCCTAAAAATGACCCAGCCAAGGTGGGAGCTATTGTTATTATTCCTGATTAAAACTGAAAAACTAAGATTTGAAAGCAAATATGGACATGTGACAAACAATGTAAAATTTCATAACTGTATGTATTCTGTCAGACACTGCATTAGTCCTTGAAATTCAGGGATGTAAAATATTGTCTCTGACTTCCCAAACATAGGTCCCCTTCTTATATGACAGTATTATTTCTTCTCTGCTTTGTCCAGACAGGAAGCACAAAAGATACAACATTTTGTTAAATGGCACCAAAAATTAAAGATAACTATTTTCCAAGAGGCAGATTCTGGCAGCGTTGAGAACCTATTAGCTTCCCTAGGCATCTCCCCTGCTAATCCTCAGGCCAGAGGCCTGAATGACCTGACATTCTAAAAGAACCTCTTTGCTGCCTCTAAGGATGTTTCATGGAAACTTTTCTTCCTCTCATTGCTTCCAATTTGTACAGATTAAAATGAACTATTCCATTGGAAATTCAATCAAGGGCCACATCATGAAGCTCAATTGGCTGCAAGAAGGTATTTTTTCTTTCATCATTACAGTACATCTTACTTTGAATTGGGAGTGAATGACACATAATATTAAAATATCAAGAAATCATTTAGGTAGATTAGACTCATTATCAATTATTCTTGATTAATCAAACCAAGAATAACATCCATATAAGATAAAGGAAAAATTCACTTCTTAGGAGTAAGTATCTCTAAGGATACATTATAAAATAATTGTTCATATTTTCTTATCCAAGTGTGAGATAGAAGGTAATAATAGTAGTATATCACTAACAAAAATATTATACATTCTCATTTAAAATATGTATTATGAAATATTCAAAACACGAAATATGCCAAACCACCTCTCATAGCATCAAACCAGTTGTTCCCTCTGTACATTCCTTCCTCTCTTCTCTTTGATTTGAACATTTAAGGGAGCTCCCTGCCTACACCAAATAAGAAACAAAGATTCAAAGATGCTGTTCTAAATGGTAGCGAAAGGCAACTGGATTGTTGAATCCATCACAGGGATCACTGTGCTTGAAGACAGACTTCTGAATTCTTCTCTGACTTGCTATTTAATAGTCCTACTGGCTGGGCATGGTGCTCACGCTTGTAATCCCAGCACTTTGGGAGGCTGAGGTGGGCAGATCATTTGAGCTCAGGAGTTTGAGACCAGCTTGGGCAACATGAGAAAATCCCCTCTGCAAAAAATACAAACATTAGGGAGGCTGAGGTGGGAGCATCGCCTGAGCTCAGGAGATCAACACTGCAGTAAGCCATGAGCGTGCCACTGCACTCCAGCCTGGGTGACAGAGTGAGACTCTGTCTCAAAAAAAAAAAAAAAAAAATAGTCCTGGCATATAGTATGCACTCTCTTTCCCTCCAAAGAGGGTTGTAAACTTAGCCACCCTACCTGATGGAGGGGCCTAAAAGAAAATAACTTATTCCCTAACTAAAGTGGAAGTGAACTGAACCAGTCGATTTCTGTGAGCAGAGTAACAACAGATATAATATTGCATACCAAAAAAATATATATATATACACACATATATATCCAACACTTGTGAAACAACCACCCAACTTAATAAATAAAACACCATCAATAATGTTGAAACTATGTACCTCTCCATCACATCACCTTCCCTTTTTCCCCTCTTTTCCCTCTATTAATTGCTAGTCAGATTTTTGCATTTATCATTGTCATGTGCTTCACAGTTCCTTTTTAAGAGTGCAATATTCAAATTCCTCTTCATGGTCTATAATATACCATCAACAGGAGGTCAACAGGGTATATACAATGTAGATGCTCAAGACTCAATGTGTATTGACAGGAATATCAATACAACCCAGTTTATACATAATTATCTAAAGTTTTTAAGTAGTATAGCTGCAATTTATATTGCATTTTATTTTTAAAAATCACCATAAATATGATGCAAGCAACTGAGCCAATCACTGGGGCCCTGGTTGTCAGCAGCATTACCCCTGGAGGGCAGTTTTTTTCAGTGATAATATTCTTCACTTTGCTCCCAGTCAGTGTCATTCAGCTTATTCTTCTTTGGTGGCCCAAAAGCTTCACTCGTCTTACTAACTCAGCAGCCAAGAGCAAGTTCTATCTTCAGAATCTGGGTGATATTTTGAGAAAATAAAACTATTTCTTCTCAGCAAGCCTGTGCATACGAGTAGTCAGGGACTGATTTTCTGGTTTATAGATTATCTAAAACCCTTTGCTCCTTTTTTCTTGCTTTTGGCCATTTCACTGCTCATTAGTATTGCCACTGAAGGGTAGACAGGAAAAAGAAAAAGAAAAAATCAAAGCAGCCAGTTTTGCTATTTATTAACTGTTTATTAACCACAGCATGAACTCTTGCGGAGAAAAATAGAAGCACTGGCCAGTTAGTTTGCGAACAATCTGTTATGTTCAGTTTTCAATGTTTTTCCTGTTTTCAATTACACCTATATAATTAAAAGTTTATATAAATATGTTTTCCTAATAATAGTTATGCCACTTGTAAAGAAACTTTATTTTACTTCTGCCATGGGGTAGATTATTCTGTCGTGGTCAAAAGTCATAAATGTCAAATGTCATAAATGTCAAATGTCATAAAACTGTCATTTTCACTGATGTTTTATACATACGGCAGTGAGGATAGATTGGTAATATGAAAGAACAGTGTACTATTAACTTCAGAAGTGAGAGTAAAAAAGGCAATTTAATTTTTCTATACCCAAGAAATCATGCTTAATGGAATATCTGATATACGGTATTAAATTTAGAAAAGATCTCATTAGCTTAATTAATTACCAAATAACCACATCTTAACGCCTCCTCCTTCATTACTTAAGCTTGCATGAGAATTACTGGCATCTATTTTTAAAAAATAAAAGAATTAAAATAATAAAAAATTCTTCCTTAGATCTGAAATTGGCATGATTGTATTTACTTTGTAGCCTATAACTGCAATAAGGTGAACCATCAGAAAGCTGAGAAATGAGATTTCTGCTATAAAGACCATTTGTATGTGATAACCTCCTGATCCCATTTCTATGTCTTTTTCTGAAATATATGTTTTTATGGCACCTTTAGGCTACCATAAAAATGGCATTTATTGAATTATCACGATCTCCAGTGCCATAGTAGACCACAGTCGTTCAGCTGGGAGTTCTGAATTGTTCTACCTTCAGCTTCCTAATGTTATAATATTTTCTTAGAAGGCAGATACTCCTGAAAGTTCTAAGGATATGAAATGTGTCTTGTTTCAATGATCTGTATTCTTATAACCACACAATAGGTCTAAAAAAAATCTGGTGAAACACCCAAAAATGTCACGTTATGGTTTCATGTAACCCTAAATTGATATGTTCTGCAAATGGAATATGAGATTTGAGTCATAATTTCTCAGCTTGAAATTAATGGATTATAGAAAATGTCCAAAACTCACCATGACTACACCACAAGAGAACAGAAGAGCAGTCCCTCTTACATCTGTGGATGAAGCATCACCCACGTTAATAAGGTGTTAACAATTGAAAAACAATTTAAGAAGAAATGTATAATGGTTCTTATATAGGCCATGCTTCCACTAGGCTATGCTGAGAGTTGTTGGTATATCTAAAAAGAAAATTCAATGGTTTCTGTTATTTCCATTCACAGAAGCAGCAAAGAATATCTGGATTCTGAGTAGCAAGATAGCAACTGCCACTAAACCACTAACGCAATTTTGTTGGTTGTCAGATTGCAGAGATTATCAGAAGCAGGAATCAGTCTTCTGGATTTTAATTCACTTTAAATGTCATACAACAGAACAACAGAACGGGTTCTCTTTTCTTTTTTTTTTTTTGTTTTGTTTTTTTTGAGTTGGAGTTTCACTCTTGTTGCCCAGGCTGGAGTGCAATGGTGCGATCTCAGCTCACTGCAACCTCCACTTCCTGGGTTCAAGCAATTCTCCTGCCTCAGCCCCTGAGTAGCTGGGATTACAGGCGCACACCACCATGCCCAGTTAATTTTTGTATTTTTAGTAGAGACGGGGTTTCACCATGTTGGCCAGGCTGATCTTGAACTCCTGACCTCAGGTGATCCACCCGCCTCAGCCTCCCGAAGTGTTGGGATTACAGGCGTGAGCCACCGTGCATGGCCAGGACTAAGTTCTCTTGTCTCACCAAAGCTACTAAGGTATTGCCTGGTCTTTGGATTTTAAGATACTAAGTCAATCAATGACATGACATTTTAATGATGTTGAAGTTACATATAGTAAGCACTTCACCAGTTTTAGGGGTTCATTCCAACTTAAGTTTGGATTTAAGTCCACGCAGCATTTCCTTCAAATATTTCACCACCCCAAGAAGCTATGAACTAGTAAATAGAAAATATCTTTCAATGTTCTGTATTTCATTAATTAAGTTCCTAGGCTCCAGCCAGAACACAATTTGCTTTTTTTGTGAGTCATTGCTATTCTCAAACTATAAGACTCCTACCCTCTCATTGTTCAAATATTCCATATTTACATATCAATTAACAGATGTATCAGAGCAGAAACAACCATGTGACATCCATATCACATTGTTTCCACAAGATGAAATGTTTTTATAGAGGACATAACACTTACAACAACAAAGAACACAAAAAATATAATTCACCTGCTATTAGCATGCTTATTTTAGTACAGATATTATTATTTTAGGTGCAAAATCAAAATACACAACTTATGGGTATATTAATACTAATGAAAGAACTAAGATTCATATTCAAAAGGCTGAATTCTGAGGTTACTAAATTTAGAACATTTCCTTTCCTCATGTCCACCTATGACTGAAAATCTATCATCCATTGTTTAGCACAAATAAGTAAAAGATCCATAAAAGGAAATATTTAAATGTGTCACAGAAATCATATGAATATGATATGCCAAGTGAATTTATTGTATCTATTTAATTTCTATGCTGCAATGATAAACTTTGCCCTGTAATTACTACAGGTTGAGTATCCTTTATCTGAAATGCTTGGGACTTGAAGTGTTTTGGATTTCAGAATTTTTTCAGATTTTGGAATAGTTGCGTATAAACAATGAGATATCTTGGGGATAGTACTAAATGTAAACATTAAGTTCATTTATGCTTCATATATACCTTACACACATAGCCAGAAGGTAAGATAATTTCATACAACTTTTTTCTATAATTTTGTGCATCCATCACATGAGGTCAGGTGTGGAATTTTCTATTTGTGGTATCATGTCAGTGTTGAAAAGTGTCAAATGTTGGGGCATTTGGATTTTAGATTTCTGGATTAGGGATCCTCAACACATATATCCTTTTTGTCCCTCTACACATTAAAAACTTTTTAAAAAAATGTTTCCAAAGTGATGTTTGAAGCAAATCAAATTCATAACAGAATGTACTCAGAGGAAATTTACAATGGATTTAAATTTGTCTATTATAACAAGAATTTTATGCATTTTAATACCACTAACAGAATAGAAATATTGTGTGTTCCTGGAATTAGTACATTACCAAATGACTAAATATTTATGACATTTGGAATGTTATAGCAATACTATGTAAAATGTAATCTGCTCTTAAGTTCAGATAAAAAATTTCCATGAAATTTGAATGGCAATCTGGGAAACTAAATGAAATCTAAACTCTAAACTTGTCTCTCAGGTTAATTTCAGTGTGTTTGGCCTAGTGTCACTTGATCCAAATTACAAAAGAAAAAGAAAAAGAAAACAAAACAGATTTCCTTTCTATTTGAACGTTTTCTATCCAAACTCAGGAATTATATAAGTTGAAAGAAAAAGGTGTATCAATTTTAAATCATTTTACTGATAATTCTCTTAGGACTGAATATTCAGAAAATTACATATATATACCAATGCCCAGCTATAAAAGGAAATCCTTCCCTTAACCTAATATTCCCTTCCTTACCACTTTCTTATGACAAAACTCATAGAATTCCTCATTTTCTATTAAATCTTCGGGTTCTCTACAATCAGTATTTTGTCACTTGTAGTCCACTAAGAGCACTTTCTTTAAAGTCATCTTTGTCCTCAACATTTTCAAGCCCAGCAATCAAATCTCCATTTGCATACATACAATTCAACAGGGTTTCTCACTTCTCCTTCTAGAATTACTTTTCTCACATGGCTTCCAGAATACCATGTACTCCTGGTTTTCCTCCTGTCTCCCAGGCTACTCATATTTCTCTTTTCCTGCATCCGCTGCTCTCCTTGGACTCAAACTTTTGGAATGCTAAATGACCTAGTCTTGGAACTCTTCTCTCTCTGCATGTCTTCCCCTCCATTCCTTTATTTTTATTTATTTATTTATTTTATTATTATTTTCTTTCTTTTAATTTTACTTTTCCCTAAGTTATTGGGGTACAGGTGGTATTTGGTTACATAAGTAAGTTTCTTTAGGGGAGATTCGTGAGAACCTGGTGCACTCATCACCAAAGCAGTATACACTGCACCATATTTGTTGTCTTTTATCCCCACCAACCCTTCTTCGCAAGTCCCCAAAGTCCACTGTCTTATTATTATGCCTTTGTGTCCTCATAGCTTAGCTCCCACATATCAGTGAGAACATACAATGTTTAGTTTTCCATTCCTGAATTACTTCACTTAGAATAATAGTCTCTAATCTCATCCAAGTCATTGCAAATGCTGTTAATTCGTTCTTTTTTATGGCTGAGTAGTATTCCATCGTGTGTGTGTGTGTATATATATATATATATATATACACACACACACACACACACACACATACATACACACATACACATATCAGAGTTTCTTTATCCACTCATTCTTTGACAGGCATTTGAGTTGGTTCCATGATTTTGCTATTGTGAATTGTGCTGCTATAAACATGCATGTTCAAGTATCTTTTTTGAATAATGACTTCTTTTCCTCTGGGTAGATATCCAGTAGTGGGGTTGCTGCTGCATCAAACGATAGTTCTACTTTTAGTTCTTTAAGAAATCTCCACACTGTTTTCCATAGTGGCTATACTAGCTTACATTCCCACCAGTAGTGTAGAAGTGTTCCCTGACTGCCACATCCATGCCAACATCTACTGTTTTTTGATTCTTTGATTATGACTATTCTTACAGGAGTCTATATTTACAATGATATATTCCCCAAATGTACCGCTCAAATCCCAAACTCACCTCTCAATTTCAGGATCATATAATAAACTTCCAATTTAAACTCTCAAGTTTGATGTCTAATAGAAATACAAAATTTAATAAATGCACATTTTGATTTGTACCCTAAACTTGCTCATGCCCCCATATTCCGAATATTAGTCAACAGTAACACATTTACTCCATGTATCTGGGTAAAATACCTTGGAAGCCTCTTTACTTTCTCTGGATCTCTCCCACCTGGCTCATCTATCAGAAAATCCTGTTTTTCCTATCTTCACATTGTGTCCACAATCTGATAACTGTACATTTAGCTAAGCTACCACCTTGATCCAATTTGCTATTGTTAATTTATACTTCTACTCTATCCAGTGCACTTAAGCAAAGAATGTTATCTTTCTAAAATATAAACTATTTCATATCACACATTTTATCTTAACCCAAATATACCTAGAAGATTTAAATACCTTACCATGGCCTGTAAGTCCCTACAGAATCTTCCTCAGTGCCCTCTCAGACCCCATTTACTTCCACTTCCTGCTTTTCTCACTGAACTATACTCCAATTGCCTTTGAATATATTTCTTAAGTAAACTAAGCAGATTTTCTTGGTGTCTTATCTCATGGCCGTCATTCTTGCTATATCCTCTGACTGAATTATTCTTCATCAGATATCCACATGGTTCACATCCTTTCTTTGGATCAAGTCTCTGTTCCAGTGAAAACATACTTTGTCACCCTTCATTCCCTCATTTTGCTTCATAGCATTTATCAATATTTGACATTACATCATATATTTTCTTATCTGGTTGCCTCTTCCATGAGAATGTAAGTTCCTTAAATACAAAAACATAGCTTGTTGGTTCAACATTTTAATTTTAGAGACTAAAAGCAATGCTTCATACAGAGTAAATTCAGAATAAAATGTTTGCTGAATAAAAGAATATTCTCCCAATTAGCACACATACTACATGTTGGTAGTAATGCTTATATTACCATACACTTTCAGGAATATTAACTTCTAGAATTATAATGACTTTATTAATGAAGCAAATATCTTATTTAAGCTTACTTATGAAAAAAATCAGGTACTCTGCTCAATAAAATGAGATTATTTTTTAAAATAGTACTTTTAATTATTTTAGTTTAAAGAAAAACATATGCGAATTGCTATTGTAATATAATTTATTACCTAATGTTTTTCATTTTAAAAATCTGTTAATAAGGAACTTGACTACAGAGTGATTTAAGAATATTTAAGACCATAAGTAGGCCTTTGGTGCTTAGCTTCTGGTGTTCACTTGGCTTCCCTGTATCTACTCAAGAAGCTTTCGGGGTCAACTCAGCCTCAGCTTCACATTGATGACTACTTGGTGAACAACAGTAGGATAAAAGCATAAAAACCTGAAGCAGGAGTCCAGGATAGTGAAAAACTTTGAATTGGTTGCTTTCTTTATACTCTACTTTTGTTTGTAGTGATATAAAGCATATGTTAATATTCCTGATGCACTCCCAGTTTGCAAATTCTAAAGGCAAGTGTACGTACACAATGATAGTTGATACATAAGACTATTCATCCCTCCAATTAGTGTTAAACACTAATTTTGCAGTGTTCTATAGGAGTGATGCTGTAGGTAACACCTTGGTACTACTAATAGACAAAACGAAAACAAAATCGAAAACAAAAAACAAATCCAGCTCTCTCAATCAGATACTAGTTATCCAGAATACCTGATGAAGAAATGTACATAATTCTTGTTTGCAACAAAGACATCTTCAATTTAAAGAGTTCTTAACTTGTGTAATTAAGATTTCATGTTCCTTATTTCCCCTTGTATTTCCTTTTTTGAAGGTCACTCTAAGGCAGCTATTAAATATAGCCACACTTGACTGTATCTCTTCTCCCAATTCCTTTCTGTTCCTCCTTAAATATAGCAATTGTTCTCAATTTAGTTCATATAATCTTAGAGATTAAATGAACATTAGTCTAAATCTTATTTTAGGGTTGATAAAAATGAAGACTAAAAATTAAATAACTTTCCAATGTATTCAATTAGCTATTTATAAATTGAGATTTAGTCCAATACCTTCTAAATTCTAATCCAGAATACTTTTTTTATTATACCTTAACACTGCCCATATGTTTGTCAAATTCTCTGAAATGTGTGTCCACATCAATATGCTAAAATTTGCCAATTTAATGACATGAATCCATAGATGTTCTAATAATCAATTCCAGAACTGTTTAGTATTTTTTCTTATCTTTTAGACATCTGTCTAATCATTTAATTTTCCAATAATTAATGAACTTTGGCATAGGGCAAAATCTAACATAAGACAAACTATTCATTCATTCAGTTAAACTAGTGTTGCATTCTCTAATAATGTGAGTTTGCCAATGTTAAAACTAAATTATCAGATTAAAAGTTGCCCTAAATTTCATCCTCCATTATTCTTATAATGAAATATGCTAGAAGGAAGATAGTGCCTTTTTACAAAACAAATAAATTACTATGTGAGAATAGTTATGAGTTTTACATGAACAAATAAACCCTATAATTGTGGTACTTGTAGTGATAGTAGTGGTGGAGGTGCAACTATGCAAGGAATTGATACAATGCATACAATTAACCAGGCAAAAATTATCTGAAAACATATATGGTCATTCATAAAACTAAATGGTTGACATTATTTTTAGATGTATTTGTGTCCATGTGTTTTTTTTTCCCCACAACTCTATTTTCATATGTTTTGTCTCAAAAACAACAATCAGTTTGGGACCTCAAGTATCCCATAGGTAAGCAGAGCTACCACCGTTAGAAGCTGCTTAACAAACTACTTTATTCACTAATGTGTGTTTACTCCAGCAGTATTAAACACACTTGCATCCTTCCAGGTGTCTTAGATTTTATTCATAGAGAATAAGTATTAGTTTAAGAAGATATTTCTCTCCTATTTTAAATATGAGAAAAAAATTGTATCACTAGGTCTAGCAATCTAATTTGTTTAGAGGGTATCAGGTGTGTTGATATGTCCTAGCATTAAATTCTTACAAGAATAAGAGACAGGGATCATATTTATTTTTCTAGTTTGAAAATAAAAACTACCTATTTTCTTACAGCATCACAAACCTCATTAAAATGACATTTTTTTCTGAGAATTTAAAAAATATTTCATGTGGTTTTCAAGTAGTACTAAAAAAAAAATACAGCTCAGAATGCAGTGACACCTAATGGCAAAGATATCTTTATAGGCCATAAATGTATTTTCTAATAAACATTACACTATAGTAATACTTTCTAAGTATTGCTACTCACCAATATGCTGTCTGTAATCTAAAATATCATGATGATCCAATAGAAATGTGAATATCTTACTTTTTAAAATAAAGTCATATACGTAGGTGTAGGTGAAGAAAAAAAACTTCTAGATTAAAAAGTGTGCTTTTGAAATTGCAATGGCCCTTTAAGATAAAATTACCATATGATAAAATTAGCCTGAGATATCAGAATGGAATAAAATGTATCTTCCATCACTCCTAACAATTTCAATTGGCTTTTATTTTTGAATAAATCAAAAGTTAATCACCTGGATTTTTATTCCTATTTGGCTTAAAATTTATAACAGATATTTAGTGGATGTACATTTCACCTGGCATAGAAAGCAAAGGCCCTTAGTGTAATGGCTTATTAGTCATGTCATAGTTGGTATCTTTGATTAATAACAACATTGTCTAACTTAATACACACTTGAATTGTGCTTCAAATAACTGTATTAATGATACAGAGAAGAATAGTAAAGCCAAGTCCCTTAGTACATTCTAGACGTTTACACAGTTATCAAGAACTTCAGGAACAAACAACTACTATAAGTAGAAAAAGGATAAAATATCATTGAGACATCTTACACAATCCAAAAAATCCTTGAGGAGTCCTGGGGGTTATCATTAACCAATGCAAATCATGTAGTCAACTGAAAAAAAAAATGGTAAAAGAACAGCACATCTTCTGGGAATGCTTTTATATGCTGTAATTGTCAAAATAATCCTTAGTGCAGAAGTAAGAATAACTGGTATTTTACATTTACAATCTATTATTGTTTTTAATGTGTTGACACCTTTTATTTACCCGATTTTGTACTTTAATTTGAACATTCTCATAGTGAAAATATTCTGTGGATTGTCTTAGGTTTCTCAAATATAATATCACAGCTGATTATGATTTCAGAGGATAAAGTATCATCTGTTTGTGAGAAAAACATGAATAAATGCATCTTTTCTACTCCATGTTGACATAAGGTATTTTACTATGACTGAAAACAACAAAAATATGCTAGTGATTTGTATAATATATGAATAAGTACACTGTTTGAGTGTTCCCTTGTAGAGATGTATAACTGAGGACAGCTAATTTACAATCAGTTCTGTGAGGACAGGAACCAGATAAAGAAAGGAGCATATAAACATGAGATCTTCCATAGTTGATATGAAGCAAAACACAAACTGTGCAGTTGACTGGAAATGCCACCTAATCCCTGCTTAATTAAAGCAGTGCTCTAAACTCCTGTTGTGTTTAGGGAGTAAAGAGTGTGGGACGACTGATGTATGAAGAAAATAGCAGTCAGCGTGGCTAATCTCAAAGACTTTGGAGCTTTCTAGCTACATAAATCAGAGCGACTTCTGAATAGCCTCATAAAACACAATATCATTGCCATTCCACTCACGACTTTTTGGTTCTTCCTACAGCATGCAGATCATTAGGAAACTTCTAAGCAATCAAGTAATGTGGGTCTGATGAAATTACTCAATCAATGCATAGGCTCAAAGTAGAGGCATAATTCAAAATTGCATAGTTTTTATATGTCAGAAGACCTTTCTTTAATTGGGGCAAAGAAGATCACAATGGAAGTGATTCATTTTTAAATACTATATGGTTGTGTATCTGTGTGTGGATGTGTATTAAAAATATACGTAATGATTAAATATTTTTAAATATTTGAAACTCAAAGTAATCATAAAATTGTGCATTTTTGACTAAAATAAATACATTTTCATTTCAATCATTATGGTTTAACCATTATGTTTCATCACTGTAGTGAATCAATAGGTTTAACAAAACATATTAGAGTTTAAAATGTGTAATTGACCTTATTAAACTACCGGCATGAGGTAAAAACTGAAGAGAAAGAGAGAAAGAAGGAGATGATTTTCATGTATATATAAGTTGGTTCAATACCAAAATAATTCAATATATAAAAAGCCTCTTAGAGCAGTGTCTTTTCATCTTTCCAGTTTGCCTGAACTACATATTGCAGCTACTTTCTGCTTGAACACATCACATGAGGCTGGGAAAACCTTTCATTTCTGCATATCTCCTTCCATCGCTAGAGGTGAAATATTCCCTTTCCCTCCAGTTTCATCACATTCATTCCTTCAGTCCTGAACTAATATATTTCCCCAGAAACATATTTCTCACATTAAATATTTAAATGAAGGCAATCACCTCCTAAAGAAAATTAATTATTTTCCTATTCAAACAAGTAAGGAAACTAATCCAATTCATGTTAACTGGTGCTTTACAATTTTAATATGGACATTCGGTTTTGAATTTACTATACTTTTGCTGAGAGTAGGGGTGGAGGCACTGCATTACACACATACTACCCGTCATCATTTTTTATTTTTTTAATTTAGGAGTTAATGTTTTTCGATATATTATAAAAGATAAAGTTTTTGAAACAATTTGCTAGCCTCATGACAATATTAGGTAGTCTATAAAACAGCTAATTATCTCACCTAATGTACTAATTATATTCAAGTCAAATTAATTGTCTCAGAAGTAACTATATCTGCTAGTAGGATATACACAGTTAATGTATACAACCAACTTTCTAAAGAAATCTGTAATTTGTACACAGTTACTTTTTTAATGTGATTATAGCCACTCTGACAGACAACAGTATACAAACTAAAAAATACAACAGTTTTGTTCTATTTTGAAACAGATGTCCAGACTGCATTGCAAAATAATATTTAACTAGTAAGGGATAGCAAAAGCTGTAGGTATTTGTAAATAATGTATTTATCATGCAGACCACAGAATAAGCGATTTAAAAAAAGCATTCTTCCACAGGCTTTCCCTCCTGAGAGATGAGGAGCCTACATCAGAAATCCCTAATCATACAATGAATATAAAGGTATTATGATTATATATCTGCATTCCTGCTCCAATAATTTACAACTAGATATAAATGTATGCCATTTCTCTAAAAGGAGCATAGTTCATTTCTGAACTCTATCAGAACATTGCTGAACCACTCAATGAGACCATAATTTCTTGCTGAAAAGTTCTGAATCTGTAGGCACTGTTAGCCCCCAGGCAAAACGGGATCCAGCAGGCAAGCTATTAGTGCTTGATTTACTTAATGCACAAACGCTAGGTTTTCTGAATCCTGACCTCATTACCCCTTGCACAGAGACAGACAGTTCTACTGATATAAATGATAGAGAATGGCAGACATGTTTACAAAGACAGCCTCTGAGACCAAGAGAGGGAGCCCCCTGGAGCGGAGGGGCTGGCCACTGTGGGCGCGCACGCTAGACAGAAATCCCTCGCTTGGGCGGGCACAATCGCCACCTGCAGCAGGTTCCCCTACCAGGAGTATGTGTACGTGCGTGTGTGTATGTGTATGTGTGTTGTGCGGTGGAGAAGCAGGGGTACAGAAAGGGGAGAAGCTGTGACCCATCTGTCGCCTCAATTTGCAGAACACCAAGCCATGCGTACAGATAAAAGTCCTGTGCCCAGAAAAATTCCCCCAAAGGGACCTCTCTGCAGCCCAGCAAAGAAACCTTGCTGGCTCGGTAAGCGAATTTCCGAAAAAGAAATCGTCGCATTAACGCAGAAAAGGCTGCAAGAGCCTGTCTCCCGCTCAGCTCTCACGGATTAGCAAGTGAGTAGAGTTGGAGCCTGAAGCTGCGAGCGCTGTGCATGATAATGACGCGCAGCCCCCCGCCCGCCCCTGCTCGCCGCGGCCAGTCCCGGCCCGTCTGGTTGCCAATAGGTGGGGCCACCAGCATCACGGAGCCCGCTCGGCAGTCCTTCTCAGAGTCGCGGCCCGCAGTAGTCCCGGCGCCTTCGCTGTCTGCCTTGCGCGGCTACTCGGAGTTGACTGCGAGGCGAGGCGAGGCAAGGCGGATATCTGCTAAGCAGACCTCGGGAGCAGCCTGAGCGCATTCGCTTCCCCGCGTTTCCCAAGCGCCCCGGGGTCAGTTTCGCCGCCGCGCCAGGCCCCGGGAGCGTGTCCGAGGAGGCGAGGCACGCGACAATCAGTCCTTGGCGACACTGCCGCCAGCCCCTCCCGCCACCGTCTCAAAGACTACACGCAAGGATCATAAAGCCAAGAAGATGTGAGAAGAGAGGGTGGCTGGGGGCGCATCCGGCACCCCCGTCACCATCGCACTAAGCTGCGGCGAACTCAGCCGACTCACGTTGCAAAACCACCTGTTCGATCCGAAGGGAGCTCCCCCTACCCCCCAGCCCAGTTCTTTTCATCTCACAGGTGACAGCTTCTCTGCTCCCCCAAAGATAAATTTTTAAATGGAGCAAATGTACATCCGGGAAAAAAAATATGGAAGATAAGAGTCAATTAAACTCCCTTTCCCCACACACTTAGAATCCCCCTGCAGTTCCCAGCACACACTCACACTCAGGTCAACTCGAGAGCCCCACGCATCCAGCCACATTCCACGAATCACCGCAAAACAACAGCACAAGTCAGTCGAGGTTCGAGCATCCACATCCTTTCAGAAAACTGAGCAAGTGTGAGGGAAGGGTAGCGGGAAGGGGCAATGAACTGAAGCCACCTCCAACAAGACACACAGAGGGCGGAGAGGGGGAAAGCGAAGGGGAAACATTTGAGAACTGAAACGGTAAAAGTAACCACGAGCTGCACCAACCCTTTCTTACCGATGTGAATGATCGAATCCGCATTCGCCGAGTCCCAGGTTCGAGACCACCAGACGAACAAAACCAAGAGAAAGGGGAAAACTTCCATCTCCTCCTATGCCGATTCTCTTGGAGGATGGATTTTCTTCCAATTTTTTTTTTCAAACAGTCCAAAGAGTTTGAGGTCACGGTGGAGTTTAGCGCAGCTTTTTCTTTTTTTCTAAATTCCTATTGCCAGAGCAAAGCCTTTTATCGTCGCCGAGAAAGGCAGAAGGGAATGACAGAAAGAGCCCAGCCTGAGGAAACCTCCTTCGCAAAGCCGTGTCACTTGGAGGGGAATTTTGGCATCGCCAGAGTTGTTTGCAGTTTGGCTTTTGAAAAATATATCCAGCCTCTACTGCTCTTGGGCAGGGGGAGAGGCTGGGGCTCAGATCAGACCCATCGCTGCGCGGGGGCCGCGGGTCTCCGGTCCCAGCTCCGCTGCAACTTCCAACACCCCCCTCACGCCGGATGTGCCCCCTTCCCCGCACCCTCCCGGACCAAAAAAGACCCCCGCCCCCGCCCCTACAGCCCGCAGAGAATCACTGGTCTTCGCTGCCAGAATCTAAGTGGAAAGGAAAGATTAGGAGATTCCAAACGGAGCAGCCAGATTCCACCAGGGAGGGGGGAAAAAGCCCTCTCCAAGAGGGGTAGAAAAAGTGAACTTCAAGGTAATGCAGATAGTAATGCAGAGAAAATTCCCTTTCTGCGTGAGGCGCGGAACGCAGCTTGGCGAGGCGGGCCCGGGGAGCCGGTTTGCTGGGGCGCGGTGGCGGGGGAGTTGCGCCGGGCGCGAGCAGCGGGGCCGGGCCAGAGGAGGGAAGCCGCCGCGGGCTGCAGGATGCTTTTGGAGCGTTTCGCCTGGCGGGATGCAGGAAGCAAGGAGCGAGCCTGGCAGCTTCAGCACCAGCCCCACGTTGCCTAGAAATGGATCACCTAGGAGAAGGAGCGAGCCTGCGAGAGAGCGGTGCTGTCAGGCGGAGAGAGGGGGAAACCAAGAGAGGAAGAGCTTCTCTCTAATAACCACCTCCTCCCCCTATCTGCAATACAAGGGAGAAACAAAATAGTGCTCTCATTTCCCATGGAATCTTCAACCGGGACTGAGAAAAAGGCAGGACTGTAAAAAGACATTGAAGCTTTTTTTTTCCTTTCTTTCTTTTACGAGGTTAAATGCAACCTAAAAAAGCCACCCCACTTATTTAACCTTGCTATTCTCTAACAGGTATCAGACTTTTTCTAGTCTTTGCCTGGAATTAGTCACATTGGTTGAAAACAAATTAGGGACACCTGGTCACTTAGGGAAATACAGACCTAGAAAGCTTTTAATGAGATTTCAATTATAAAGTTATAAAAAGGAGAGAACGTGCTAATTACCTTTTATACAATGATTTTTTTTTTCTGTCTCCAGTGTATTTTTTAGGCAATCAGGATAGAGAAAGGTTCCTGAAATCCTTTCTATCGATAGAAATTCTTCTCTATCAGGATAGAAAAGATCTTGAAATTAAAATAAAAAAGCAGAATAATTAAATAAAACAGAAAAATGTTTCATAAACATTTGGTCAAAATATTTCATTGAGTAGCTTAATAACCTATGTAGATAAATTCCGAATGAGGAAGTTGGGTACTCTCTTCCATGGAAAAAGCTGAGGAAGTCCTGAATGACAGCCTCTCAGTCTCCAGTGAAAGGATTTTCTGCAAGCTTATTCCTTAAGATAAAATCCTGATCATTGTGACTTCTTTTCTTATAATGATTGACTTATGTCAATCTGGCCTCATTGCAAACTGAAGATTTGTTAACACAATCAAGTGACTAGTCGAGGTCAGGTATTAATATCATAATATTGTTTCAGTTATAATTGGAATTCTTTAGGAATGTTGGATGTGTGGATGTCAAGCTCATTACACAACCTTTCAAAGCCTTACCTCCAAGTTTGGCAAACCTCTTTTCCTCCCGTTCCCTCACTTGAGCCCTTCTCTCTAGCCTTCTGAATTGGGTTACTATTTTTCCAGACACAGTTGTACATTCTCACTTCTGGCTGTTTTCATTCATCTTGTACACTTTTTCCTGAACATTCCAGAAAATGTTTTGCTGCCATATTTTTACTTATGTTAATATTTCTGCTTGGAAAGCACGTATTTGTCCTCCCAACCACTCTCCTTCACCATCTCAAGGGCTAGTTCAAATTCCTTTTGCCCATGAAGTAGTGTCCAGTCCTTTAATGTGGAATAAATCCATCTATCTTCTATGCTGTCGTAACACACCCTATTTTGTATTAGAGTTAGACAGAACTACTACTAAGTTAGATCATAAATGCCTTGAGAGTGAAAACCAAAGCTCATTCACATTTTATTCAACACAGCATTTTACAGAGAACCCCTTTGTTGACTTGAATTTCATCACTTCCTTCTGAATCTGGAACAAACCAGTGCTTCCAAGAAGCATTCACTGATTAATTACTCTCAATTTTGATCATTCTCTTATCTTTTGTTTCCATTAGTAGACATTGACTCAATATTGATTATATTAATGTTGGTGTTAATGTCATTTTACTTTATAAAGTGTTTTGATGCAATTCCATAGATTATACTTTGCTTATTCAGATAATGAATTGAAAGAAGAGATGCACTCCCCATAGCTTCCTTCAAATATTATTTACAGTGACATTCTAAAAATTGGTAAGTCATTATGTATTCTATCAAGAAAAATTATAACCACTTAACATGGAAAGAACACCATGATATCTTAGAATAAGATAACTAGGAAGAACTTCAGAGCATTAACTAGTCCAGTCCTGGCTAATGAGTATCTGTCCTGGAGAAAGTCAAATATTGTATAGTCATATTCATACTATTTCCCCTCTTGGAAATGTTTTAGTGTACTGTGAGCAAAGCATTTTCATTATTCCCAAATCCTCCAGTTTAGTAGTTTTCAAATGTAGATTCACTTTGAAATAATCTGAGAAGCTTTTTAAAATGGTCACTTAAGGCTAATTTAATCAGAATCTCTGGAGTTTGGGACACAGCCTGTAATATATTCTAAAAGCCTCTATAGAGGGCTCTGCTATGCAGCCATAGTTCAGAATCACTGTTCTAATACTCAGACATTTAAATGAGTCTGGGTGACACATCACAAAAAGCCCTTAAGGTATAATGACCACTCCTGCCAATCAGAAGAAACAGTAGAACAACAAGTTTTGGCTTTCCAAAAGTTACACAAGAAAGTTAGTATAAATTTAACATTGGCTGTTTGATTTTTCAAGAATAACAATCAGTCTTTTTACCGTTGAAATAATTTCTACATTCAATGATTCCTAATTAATAAATATATAATAAATATATATTAACTATATTTTCTACTATTTTAGAAAATTGTCTGTCATAATGTAATATGTAGTTAGCTGGATACAAATATTTATAATATGTGAGTTAGATGTTAAATTCCAGAAGAAAAAATATGAATTCACTAGCTGTGCATATTAAATGTTTTAATGACAGCTATCTGTTGGTCTCATTAAGGCTGCTTAACTTTAATTCAAGCCTTATTATATGGAAATAAGTGATGTACCTGGCCCACTGTACTTAAATTCAAACCTTGTGAAATTCTGGCATGTATTGGCAGGAAAATACCCTCATTAACTAAAGTTTTATAACAAATGATTAACTATTTAAAATAAAATGTAAGTAAATCATGTTTGTTGAGTTTATTCTTCCAAGGTGGAGACTGTTACTTCATTCAGGCATTGATCATGATTTGAACATCAATTATTTGAAGAAATGATAGATTATCTGAACTACCCCAAGATTTAAACTAATATGCCTATTTTTCTTTGAAAAACAGAATTTTTGAGAAAAACTGATTTGCATTGGTGGGGGAACTACAAATGCTGACTGCTTCAATCATGCACAATTGTGGAAAGAAAGCAAGGTAATAGAATAGAAATTCTTGGAACATATAATTATTTCATTTTCACTGTTAAAACTGCTAAGAATACCAATGCTTAAATTTTAAAAATCAGCTGCTCATTGTTATAACAGCAGTAAATCAACTTACATTGGTCAATTTTAACGAACTGTTCAATTATATTTTAATGACTCATGAGTTTTATTTTTAGTATAAAGATCTATGCATTTATGAGTCAACTTATTTGAAACTTAAAAGAGTTGGTTTTTAAAATAATATCATCAAAATGGGACACAATAAATTCTGATCATTATTTCTAATTCTTTATGATTATATTATTCATATTACAAATATGGCTAGTCACACAAAAGATTCCAAGTACATTTCAACCTTAATATGAACATGAAAGGAAAACTGTTAAAAGGCAAAGACTGATATCTATAGATGCAAGTAGTTGTGATAAATGGCTGTAAAATTGTAATTGGGATATTTATTTGCAGATGTGAAAACATAAATTCCCTTTGGTTGAGGGACTGAAAGAGTAACTTTTGTACTCAGCACATCAAAGAAGTTCAGAGCTCATTGAGGCTTCAGGGGCTTTCTCATTCAGTGTCTTGGTTTTCTAGACAATGATGGGAAAATTGAGTTCCAGAAGTTGTACTAATATTTGTTGGAAGGCTTAAACTTAGAAAGCACATGTTTTGACTTTTAAATAAGCTTTGAAAAAATACTTAAATTACATATTCCTGTATAACATATTTACACTGGCCTTATCTTGACCTCATTTTTTTCAGGTCAACTTCACACTGACTTACCACTTACCACTCTGTCAAACTATTTTGTCTGTGACACTAGTGGAAATCTTATCCTCAGTAATAGCTTATATCTCTCCCTTCCCTTCATTCGCCTTCCCTCCCCCCTCCCCTCCCCTCCCCTCCCTTCCTTCCTTCTTTCCTTCCTTCCTTCCTCTCTTCATCTCTCCCTTTCTTCTTCCCTTCCCTTCCTTTCCTTTTCCTTCCCTCTTCCCTCCCTTCTAAAATAAACTCATAATCTCTTTCTTCTTTTCAAAGCTTTCTGTAAATCTATGAAACTGTAAATCTATATGCCCTATCAGACAATGCCATATTATCTTCTAACTCAATTAGATATAAATTCTAATACAATTTTGCAATTTAAATGATTAATAAATATGAATGCTTTACCAAACTTATCTGTTATTAAGGTTGATTCAAGTGAAAAACTTCTAATTTTAAAGTTTTCTTACTGTCTATACATTGGCAATGATACTGAACTTTTAGAAACAGGGATTCATTAATAGTCCTTTTAGGTACCTTATCTTTTCTGTCCAAATGTTGACGTGGCATTTCAAGAGAAATGTTGATAAGCATCAAACAACTGATTGATGGAGAACAAATGATGACTTTAACCCAAAAGGGGCACATTATTGAGATTGGCCCCTCAATACATTATATCCTGTCCCCACAAGATGGCAGCCATGCTTGATGTAGATTTAATCAGCTTACTTTTTGAATGTCTCTACTTTTAACAATTTACAAGGATATTTTTAACTCATACTAATCAAATAGCTATAATGAAGCAAACTTTATATTTTAAGGTTTTTTTTGTTAACTTGAATTTCTGAAGTTTTATTTCTTCTGGTTCTCCTAAACCTTTCACATAGAAGTAATAGGTTTCTATTAGAAGGCTCCAATAAATATCTGTTTTATTCATATTTTCTCTAGTTTGATCACTTGCTTAGGAATTAAAGACCAATAGAACGATCTTTAATAATATGCCACTCACTCCTGAGTTAAAGGATGGTTAGAAAACTGAGACATTATTTTGTGATTCAAATTTCTGGTATAAATATTAAAGTTTCAAAAATGAGTTAATATAACTATTTGCTTTTTAAAGAATACATATCTTATATATCTTGAAATAAGAAATTACACTTTGCCATGGGAAAGAAATTTTCTGTCAATTATTTCACTGATCTTTTTCATGTGGCATATTAGTTGAGGCAAATGTCTGAGTATATCAAAAGCCAAAAACAATTGTATTATGTCAACTATAGTGTACATTAGCATTTTAAATCCTAAAAAAATCAAATTTTATTTTCTCATAATTAACTTTTATTTACAACATTTTTTGTAACATACTTGTCTAGACACATAAGTGGCTCCGTATAGAGTATACTTATGGAATATGCCACAGATAAACTGTACATTTTGGTATAAAATATATTGTATTTTATAGTAGCACAAGTCATGAAGAAAGTGTAAATAGAGAAACAAAAGCTTGATTTATATACATATGTATAATATATATATATTGACTTTGAAGATTTTAAAGGAGTCATAGAAAACATTTCATTTCTTAGTGGATAGCTACATAATTTATTTAGAATTAAATACAATAGATTCCTTATTCCTCATTGGTTCTGCAAACTGGTGGTGAATTTAAGCATTTAACAGATTATGAATAGATGAATGAATTAAGGAGTGAAGAAAAGGATAAAATAAAAATTTTTAAATATTGTGGAATATTACCCATGCGGCATTAATACAAAATCATCTTAATTCCAAAATAAACAGATAACTGAGGTATCAAAGTTTTCTGTTCATAAGATTATTTTGCCTATTTATCAGTCCCATAGTTTACAACACAAATAGTGGTTATTCATTTGGTCTAGAACAGATGGAAGATATTTTCAAAGGGTTCTTTGGAATATGTCAATAAAAATTATCTCAGCAATAGAAGCCAAAATATGAATCTCTGCCCAAATTTAACTTGAACTATTTGTAGTATGGTTTATGTGACTAAAGAGAATGCTGAGTTGGGGGTGGTTGGACACTAAATTTAGGGTTAGATTTCACAGAATTTACCTGAAGTTTGTTAATATAAAATTACATTGTCAACATTTTGTTTGCTCTCCTTTTTCTAAACTTTGCTGCTTTTTCACATTTTTTATTTCATCAAGAGAGTTTAACTATAATTAGACACAACAAAATCAAAATTGTGAAAATAAGACAATATTTAAACATTTTTAAATGCCAGTGTGTTTAAAAAATATCTAAACTAGCATTTCCCACATTGAGCTCTATGGAATACTGTTCATGGGAAAAATAAAAAAAAATAAAGGAGGCTTCGTGGTCACATAAGATTGTAAAGTGCTAAATAGATATTTTCTTCTCTTACAGATCTACAGTGCAAATTAATATATTAAAAGTCAAGAGAAGTCTACTAGGAAACAAATCATTAACCTGTATTTAACCTAGTATATCCCAAATGTTTTTAGCCCTCAATTTCCCTTTTTATAATACATACTGAACACTCTTTGTTACACTGTTGCAATGCATTTTCTAAATTCCAAAAGTAAAATTATTATTTTTGTTGTTGTTGTTGATTTCTCTTCTGTTTTTTGATATTTCTATTAGCCAGATCACAAATCTGTATGCTGGAATATCATATCTGGAGAGAAATTCTGGTTTGTGCTGTAATAGAAATTTCTAATCTCCGTTTTGAACTTCTGTGATGGAAGAAAGATCTATCACTAAGCAATAAACATGTTTTCATTTTAAAATGCTTTATAGATTTTTGCTTATGATTAGGATATAAAAATTTAAAAACATTGTTGTGATCCTAACAGTTAGAAAATACTGGATGATATATAAAAATATTATTTTTCTTAAACCCATCAGACAGCTGATGTAATGAGACAACAAAGTAAACTGAGTTCCAAGAAGTAGAAAGCACCTTGGATGTGAGACAGGACATTAAAATTGTTTCATTTTATCAGGGCACAGAAGGGGCTGCTGTAGAAGCACATAAGAAAAAAGCAACCCAAATTTTAATGAATTCCTAAAAGCTTAATGTGGATTACAAAAAAATTAAAACACCTGGGAACACAAACACAGGACATTTTCATTCAATTATAAACTAGTCTATAGATCTTCACAGGAGTTCATGGGAAAGAATGAGGACCAGGGAGGATCGCTAAATGCTAAAGGTATGATGGGGGTAGAATAGCTTCAAACTATAGTCCACTTTCCTGCACCCTTCACTGTAGGTAGAAAAAAGCTTTAAGCTGATTAGGGAGGAGCAACAAACTGTCTTATCCCCAGATCCCAGGCAAAGATCCAGTGCTCTGTGGATCAAAGCAAAACTCATCAGCTTCTGGAGAAGCGTTAGTGAACCTTTCTTTCTGACATCAAGCAAAGATCACTGTTTGGGGGAGAGGGAATGAATCAAAATTGTCTTATCTTATGAAAACTTTTATGGGTCAGGATACTATGATGATATAAAGCAGAGGTGTACTCTTGCTGGAGGCAAAGAGGGGAAAAAAGTATCTCTCCTGTTTCAGGTCCTTCAGAGACACAAGTCTGAATATAGTCCTCTTGGGGAGGAGAGAGACAAGAATAATAATAAAACCCTATTCCTGATACTCAGGCACATAGATGTTGTCTAAGACTGAACCTGCACCTGAAGAACCAAAAGTTTGCTTCCTGCCTCCGTAATGAGTTTAGGATTGAATAAAAAGCAACAGCAGTCTACTTAGAGAGGAAAGAGTATGGATATAGAGACCCTCTATTTGACACAGTCCTGCAATGGATTCTGAAAGAGAGGGAGCACAAAAACTGACAGAAGCCACCAACACCACAGTCCTCACTCAGTCATGTGGTTCAACCAGCCCACACTGAAAAAATTAGAAGACTGGCTGGCAATGAGGGTGAATATATAAAAACAAAGCCCAAACACAACTCAATTATTTACTACCACCCTAAGAGAGGAAGAGTTGTATACATTTCTGGCTATGAATGTTCTTCACCTCGGTCTTTATTGTTCTTGAATTCACAATGTTTAACATCACTCAAAAATTATAAGACAAACAAAATAGCAAGAAACAAACAAGCCATTTTCCAGAGCTAAAACAATCAATAGAAGGAGTTTGAGCTGTTAGTCAGATGTTAAAACTATCAGTCAGGGGATTTATAAAAACTATGATTTGCATATCTACTACTATCTGATCTTTGACAAACCTGACA
The DNA here is from genome assembly GCF_029289425.2 of Pan paniscus. Taxonomy (NCBI): domain Eukaryota; kingdom Metazoa; phylum Chordata; class Mammalia; order Primates; family Hominidae; genus Pan; species Pan paniscus. Next base: position 90,320,079 of record NC_073252.2, on the reverse strand, counting down.
AAAACAATAAATGGGGAAAGGATTCCCTATTTAATAAATGGTGCTGGGAAAACTGGCTAGCCATATGTAGAAAGCTCAAACTGGATCCCTTCCTTACACCTTATACAAAAATTAATTCAAGATGGATTAAAGACTTACATGTTAGACCTAAAACCATAAAAACCCTAGAAGAAAATCTAGGCATTACCATTCAGGACATAGGCATGAGCAAGGACTTCATGTCTAAAACACCTAAAGCAATGGCAACAAAAGCCAAAATTGACAAATGGGATCTAATTAAACTAAAGAGCTTCTGCACAGCAAAAGAAACTACCATCAGAGTGAACAGGCAACCTACAGAATGGGAGAAAATTTTTTCAATCTACTCATCTGACAAAGGGCTAACATCCAGAATCTACAATGAACTCAAATTTACAAGAAAAAAACAACCCCATCAAGAAGTGGGCGAAGGATATGAACAGACACTTCTCAAAAGAAGACATTTATGCAGCCAAAAAACACATGAAAAAATGCTCATCATCACTGGCCATCAGAGAAATGCAAATCAAAACTACAATGAGATACCATCTCACACCAGTTAGAATGGCGATCATTAAAAAGTCAGGTGCTGGAGAGGATGTGGAGAAATAGGAACATCTTTACACTGTTGGTGGGACTGTAAACTAGTTCAACCATTGTGGAAGTTGGTGTGGTGATTCCTCAGAGATCTAGAACTAGAAATACCATTTGACCCAGCCATCCCATTACTGGGTATATACCCAAAGGATTATAAAACATGCTGCTATAAAGACACATGCACACATATGTTTATTGTGGCACTATTCACAACAGCAAAGACTTGGAACCAGCCCAAATGTCCAGCAATGATAGACTGGATTAAGAAAATGTGGCACATATACACCATGGAATACTATGCAGCCATAAAAAATGATGAGTTCATGTCCTTTGTAGGGACATGGATGAAGCTGGAAATCATCATTCTCAGCAAACTATCACAAGGACAAAAAACCAAACACCGCATGTTCTCACTCATAGGTGGGAATTGAACAATGCGAACACATGGACACAGGAAGGGGAACATCACACACCGGGGCCTGTTGTGGGGTGGGGGAAGGGGGGAGGGATAGCATTAGGAGATATACCTAATGTTAAATGACGAGTTAATGGGTGCAGCACACCAACATGGCACATTTATACATATGTAACTAACCTGCACGTTGTGCACATATACTCTGAAACTTAAAGTATAATAACAAAAAAATATATATGTTAAATGATATAGTGGTAAAGGTTAAGAACATAAATGAAAAGACAGAGATTTCAACAAAAAGATGAAATCTATTCAAATGAATCAAACAAAAATCCCTGAAATTTAAAACAACAACAAATCATGATATCTAAATTGAAGAATTACTTTGAGGGGCTTGTCATTCCTGAGGAAGAAATTTGTGAAATTTAAAGTGGGTTGATATAAACTATCCAAAATAAAACCTAAATATAATTTTATTAAAAAGCTCCCCAGAGTATATAAGAGCTTTGAGACAACATCAAATAGCCAGACATGTGTGTGTAATTTGATTCATAGAGTAAAGAAGAGAATGAGAGAGAAGAAATACCAGAAACATTATAATGGAGGATAAGTTTCCAAATTTATAAAGAAGAAACCAGAGATCCACAAAGCTCAAATCATTTCAAGCAGGATTTTTGAAAAATACGAAAATAAACAAAAAGACTTTGGGAGATTGTGTGGGAAGGCATGATTGGTTTTGAAATGTGAGGACATGATACTTGGGAGGGACCGGGACAGAATGATATGGTTTGGCTTGTCCCCACCCAACTCTCATTAGGATGGTAGCTCCCATAATCCTCACATGTCATGGGAGGAGCCTGGTTGAAGGTAATTGAATCATGGGTCGGGTTTTTCCCGTGCTGTTCTTGTGATAGAGATTGAGTCTCACAAGACCTGAGGATGCCTTTGCTCCTCTTTTGCCTTCTGCCTTGATTGTGAGGCCTCCCCAGCCATGTGAAACTGTGAGAACATTAAACCTCTCTTTCCTTTATAAGTTACCCAGTCTTGGATATGTCTTTATCAGCAGTATGATAATGGAATAATACACCAGAAATCCACAAAGCCCAGATAATTTCAAGCAGGAATTTTTAAGAATACAAAAAAACAAACAAAAAGCACCTAAACACATCATAAACTTTGAAAAAAACAAAAATGAAGAGCCAATTTTGAGAGCAACCAGAGAAAAAATGAAATGCTGCATTACAGGCATAAAGATAAGAATTAGAGAATATTTACGATGAAAAACTATGCAAGGCAGAAGGCAGTGGAGTGACATCTATAAGGTGCTAAAAGGAAAAATAAATTCATCAATTATAACATTAAACCCAGCAAAAAAGTCTTTCATAGAAGAAGGTAACATGAAGGCTTTTCAGAAATTCAAAAGCTAACAGAATGTATGTCCAAAAAACTGCCACTATAAAAAATATGAAAGGTAGATCTATCCATCAAAGATGTATAATACCAAATGAAAATTTGGATTTACAGAAAGAAACAAAAAGCACCAGAGATAGTAAAATAGAAGGTGAATATAAATTAGACATATTTTCTCTTTTGTGATCATTTTAGAATACAATTGATTGCTTAAAGTAAAAAAGAAATGCAAGGCATTGAAGATCTATAACCATTGTCGAAGTGAAATGTGTGACAAAAACAGCACAAAAGATACGAGAGAGAAAATGAAAGCATAATATGTAAGGTAATTACACTATAAACTAAATAGTACAATATTATTCCAGGGTATATTGTGATAAATTAAGGTGTATATTATAAACCAAGAGCAAACAAAAGTATATACCATGAATAATCTAATATGGAGATAAAATAGAAGAATAAAAATATTCATTTAAAAAAATGTAAGAAAACAGAGAAAAACAACAAATGAGCTGATGTGGCAGTGTGGAAAAAAAACAACATTTTAATCTAATCACATCAATAATTACATTAAACATAAATGATCTGAACATTTTAATAAAACGTCTGAAATTGTCAGATTGGATAAAAATGCAAGACTCAACTGTATGCTGTATATGTGAAATCCACTTTAGATGTATAAATATGAATATGTTAAAAGGATCAAAAAATACATATCATGCAAAGATGAATCAAAAGAATGCTGGCGTGACTATACTAATACAAGAAAGTAGACTTCAGAACAAACTTGTTTACTAGTGATAAATAACACTATAGGAAAATAAAGGATTCATTCTTTAAAAAGACACAGCAAATATAAATTTGTATGAATCTCACAAGACATTATAATACATAAACAGAAAGTGATATTACTATAAAGTTCCATATGTTTTGATATGTTGTTTTTGTTTCCTTTCATTTTGAGGTTTTTTAAAATTTCAATATTTATTTATGTGGGATACAGAGTCTTGCTCTGTCACCCAGGGTGGAGTGCAGTGATGAGTTCTCGGCTCACTGCAACCTCTGCCTCCCGGGTTCAAGCGATTCTCCAGCCTCATCCTCCTGAGTAGCTGGGGTTACGGGCATGCGCCACCACGCTAATTTTATTTTTATTTTTATTTTTTGTATTTTTAGTAGAGATGGGTTTTGCCATGTTGGCCAGGCTGGTCTCGAACTCCTGACCCCAGGTGATCCACCCGCCCCAGTCTCCCAAGGTGCTGGGATTACAGGCATGAGCCATGGCACCCGGCCTAAATTCCTTTTTGATTTCCTCTTTGACCTAGTGGTTGTTCAAGAGTGTATTATGTAATTTTTATGCATGCATTAATTGTCCCATTGTCTTACTGTTATTGATTTCTAGATTCATTCCATTGGGGTCAGAAAAGCTATTTGTATAGTTGTGATCTTAAATTTCGTAAGACTTGTTTGTGGCCTAACATGTAATCTATCCTGGAAATGTTCCATGTGCACATGAGAAGAATGTATATTCTTCAGCTATTGGTGGAGAAGTTATGTATAGGTCTGCAGAGTCCATTAGGTCTAAAGTTTTGTGCAAGTCTGCTGTTTTTATTTTACTGGTTTTTGTCTGTATGTTCTATCTATTATTGAAAGTAGGATATTGAAATCTACATCTACATAGCAATTATATTGCTATCAATTTCTCCTTTCAAATCTGTCAATATTTGTTTTATATGGTTAGGTGGTCTAATGTCAATTGCTCACTTACGGGATATTGGAAAAGCAGTAATGGGAGTTTAACCCAAACAATCTAAATTTACATCTCAAGGAACTCAAAAGGATAAACAGACCAAACCCTACTTTAGCAAAAGTAATAAAATAATAAAGATGAAAGTAGACATAAGTCAACTACAGAATAGAAAAGGTATAGAATAAATCAACAAAATCAAGAGTTGCTTTTTTGAAAATAAAAACAAAATAGACAGGTATTTGGATAGACTACCAAAAAAATAAAGAAACTAAAATAAATATACATTGTACAATGGATGCCTCAGAAATAAAAAGTAGTACAGGGGACTATTATAAACAATTATATATTAACAAATTGGGTAACCTAAAGGAAATGGATAAATTCCAAGAAATATACAAGCTACTATGACTGAATCAAGAAGAATGAAAAGCCTGAAAAGACCAATTACTTTTTAAAAATTAAGTGGTAATCAAACCACCCCCCGTCCCACCAACAAAGACTGGGATCAGATGACTTTACAACTAAATTCTGCCAAAGTTTCTAAGAAAAAATGATTCCAATATTTCTTGAACTCTTATAAAAAATAGAAGTAGTGGGAATACTTCTAAACTCATTTAATGAAGCCAGCATCACCCGGATCCCAAAGCTGAACAAAAATGCTACCAAATAAATTTACAGGCTAAAATTTGTGATGAACATTGATGCAAAAGGCCTCAGTAAAATACTAGTAAACTGAATTCAACAATACATGAAAAAGATTATACACCATGTATGACCAAGTGGGATTTCTTCCAAGGATGCTAGGTTGGTTTAACACAGGCAATACAACCAATATGATACACCATATTAAAAGAATTAAAGATAGAAACCACATAATCATCTTAAGAGAAGCAGAAAAAGCAATTGACAGCATTCAACATTATTTCATGGTAAAAATTTTTAAAAATAGGTATTGAAGGAAATTTTCTTAACATAATAAAGGCCATTTATGAAAAGTTCACAGATAATATCAAAATCAAAGGAGAAACACCGATAGATTTTCCTCTAAGCTTCAGTATAAGGCAAAAATCCCATATTCATCACCTGTATTCAACATAGTACCAGAAGTATTAGCAAAAGCAATCAGACAAGAAAAAGAAAAAAAATGGCCTCCAAATTGGAAAGGAATAAGTAAAAATAGCTGTTTGCAGAAGACATGACTCCATATGAAGAGAACACTAAAGATCCCACCAAAAAAAACTGTTAGAAATAATAAATGAATTTGGTGAGGTAGCAGGATAAAAATCAATATACAAAATCAGTAGCATATTTTACAGCAATAACAATGTATCTGAAAAAGAAATCAAGAAAACAATTCCATTTATGATAACATCAAACATAATAAAATATTTAGGAAAAAAATAACCAAGGAAGTAAAAGGTCTGTACAGTGAAAATTATAAAACATGATTTAAAAAATTGGAGAAAGCACAAATAAAGGGAAATATATCCCATGTTAATAAATTAGAAGTATTAATTTTGTTAAAGTATGCTATCAAATGTGATAAATAGACTTAGTGAAAACCCTATCAAAATTCCAATGGAATTTTCACAGAAATAGAAAAAAATATATATATTTTTTGAGACAGAGTTTCGCTCTTGCTGCCCAGCCTGGAGTGCAGTGGTGGGATCCTGGCTCACTGCAACCTCTGCCTCCTGGGTTCAAGTAATTCTCCTGCCCCGGTCTCCAGAGTAGCTAGGATTACAGGTGCCCGCCACCACGCCCAGCTAATTTTTTGTATTTTTAGTAGAGATGGGTTTTCATCATGTTGGCCAGGCTGGTCTCCAACTCCTGACCTCAGGTGATCCACCCGCCTTGGCCTCCCAAAGTGCTGGGATTACAGGTGTGAGCCACTGAGACTGCCAGAAAAAAATAATGTTAACATTCTTATGGAACTACAAAAGACCCCAAATAGCTAAATAATCTGGAAGAAAAAATGTTGGAGACATCACATTTCCTTGTTTCAAAATATATTTTACAGGTATAGTAATCAAAACAGTATGGTAATGGCATAAGAAAACCACAAAGTAATGGGAAAATATAAAGAGCCCAGGAAATAAACCCAACCATATGCAGTCAATTAATTTTTAACAAGCCTGTCAAGAAGACATAATGCAGAAAGGAAGGTCTCTTCAATAAATGGGAAAATTGTATATCTACATGCCAATTAATTTAGTCAAATATAGATGCAATGCACAAATTTCTTTAAAGAAACGAACTGCCAAAGCTGTCTAAATATTAAGTAACCTGCATAGCTCATGTTTATTATAGAAGTGGAATTCATATTTTATTCTTCCCACAAAGAAAACTCCAGCAGAAAATGGTCAATTATACTAAAGATTTAACAAGACCAATTTTTCATAAATCTACCATGACACAAAGCAGGACATAACACTGTACCACTCAATTTATGAGGCCAGCATTATCCCAATACCAAAACAAAGGAAAATAATACAATAAGAAAAAAACTACATAGCAGTACTACCTATTAAAATATATACAAAAATCTTTAACAAAATAGTAGCAAATCAACCCAGAATACAAAGAAAAGGATTGTACGTTCCATCCAAGTGGGGTTTATCCATGAAATGAAAAGTCAGCTCAACAGTCAAAATCAACCACTATTACATACCTATAAGCAGATTTTTAAAAAAGGAAAACACATATGATTATTTCAATTAATTATTTCATTTGACAGAAATCAACATTCAGTCTTCACACACAAAAACAACCGCTCAGCAAAGAAGACTAGACTAATAAATCTTTATTCTTATCAAAGTCACCATTAAAAGCCCTACACCTAAAATTATTCTTGGTGGTGAAAGACTGAATGCTTTTTTCCAAATATTGCAAAGAGACAAGGATATTCCCTCTTCCCACTTGTATTCTACAGTGGTCTGGAGGATGTGGTTTGTGCAATAGAGCAAGCGAAAGATATAAGATGTATACAGATTGGAAAGAAAGAAAGAAAATTGGCTTAATTCATAAATATAATGATTATTTCTGTAGGAAATCACTGATGTATCTACAAGAATAGATACTAGAGCTAAAAGGAGGAGTAAGTAAGGTTACTGGACATAAGGTCAAGACACAAAAATCAATTGTATTTCCATAAACTGCCATTTGAAAAGTGAAATTAAATATACAATTTACAATAGAATTGAAAACATGAAGTTTTTAGATATAAGTCTAACAAATCCATGCAAATCTTTTACTATGAAAATTACAAAAGTTTAATGAGAGCAATTAAAGAACTAATTAAATAGAGTCATCTTGAATTCACGGATCAAACGACTCAGTATTCTTAAGATCTCACTTCTCCCAAAATTGATTAATAAAATCACGATTATCCCAAATAAAATCAAGGTAGACATTCTTATACATTGATAAGCTGATGAAAATATTTATGCTTAGTTCTCACTTATGAACTGGAGCTAAACACTGAGTACATATGGACACAAAGAAGGGAATAACAGACACTGGGGCCTACTTGAGTGTGGAGGTGGGAGGAGGGAGAGGATAAAAAAACTACCTATGAGGTACTATGCCTATTACTTGAGTGACAAAGTAATGCATACACCAAACCCATGCAACATGCAATTTATCTGTTTAACAACCTGTAGATGTACCCCTGAACCTAAATTAAAAGTTTTAAAAAAAGAATTGTAAAAAAAAAAAAAAAAAAAAGGAAAGAAAACAAAAAAAAGAAGGAAAGAAAATAAATTTTAAAACTCTCACTTTGCTTGATTGCCAGATTTACTATGGCACTCCAGTGAGCAAGATGCTATGTTGTTGGAGTAAGAATAGATGCATTCATCAATGGAACAGATTGGAGTCTAGAATTCAACTCCTACATAATGTTACAATTTATTTGAAAAGATGCTAATTCAATGGAGAAAAAAATAGTCTTTTCAAAAAATAATTCTGGAAAATTTGGACATCCATACTCCAAAAATAAAGACAACTCTTATCTTTAAACCCTTATCTTTAAAACAAAAGCTGTCCCAAATAAGTTATATGCCTAAATGTAAAACCTAAACCATAATACTTTCAGAAGAAAACAGAAAATATATCTGTGATCATGAGTTTGGCAAACATTCTTAGATAGGACACAAAATTCACAAACTTTAAAATGAAACCTTGATAAATCTGACTGCATTGAAATTAAAATTTTCTCTTTAAAAAACATTTTAAAATTAAAAGACAAATGGAAAGGCAAGCTACATCTGGAGAAAATATTTATAAAACAACAACTAATAAAGAACTTGTATTCTACATGTAGAATGAGCTTGTCTAATTAAAGACAAAAAAAAACCCTCAATTTTACAAATTACAAAATATGGCAAAATCCAGCTCACATTTATGATAAGAACTATCAGCAAAGTAGGAAAAGAAGAGAACTTCTTTAACTTGATAATGAATGCCTACCAAAAACCTATAGTTAGCATCATGTTTAATAGTTTGCTTTACCACTTCTTTTCAGCTTCATACTAGAAGTCCTAAGTGCACTATGACAAGAAAAGAAATGTTATACAAATTGAGAAGGAAGAAATAAAATTTTGTTCACAGGTAACTTTTTTTATGTAGAAAATCTGAAAGAATCAATAAAAAACCTCCTAGAACTGCTAAGCAATTACAGCAACATTGCAGGATACCTGATTCATATACCACAATCGATTCTTTCCTATATACCAGTAATGGACACATGGAAATTGAAATTAAAAACACAATACCATTTACATTAGCATGACCCCAAGATGAAATACATAGGTATTAATCTAAGAAAATATGTGCAAGATCCATCTGAGAGAAAATAAAAACTCTGATGAAAGAAATCAAAGAATAAATACATTGAGAGATATTTCATGCTCATGGATAGAAAGATTCAATATTATCAAGATGTCATTTCTACCCAATTTGATCTATAGATTAAATGCGATTCCAGTCAGTAACCAAACAAGTTATTTCATGGATATTGACGAAATTATTTTTTTCTGTTTATTTATTTTTTGTAATATTGTGTCACTTGTATTTTTGTAAATTTTAAGGTCTATTTTTAATTTTTATTTTTCTTTAAGTTCCAGGTTACATGTGCAGAACTTGCAAGTTTGTTACATAGGTTTATGCATGCCTTAGTGGTTTGCTGCACCTTTCAACCTGTCATCTAGGTTTTAAGCCCTACGTGCAATAGCTATTGGTCCTGATGCTCTCCCTCACCTCCCCCAACCAACAGGCCTCTGTGTGTGTTGTTCCTCTCTCTATGTTCATGTGTTCTCATTTTTCAACTCCCATTCATGAGGGAGAACATGCAGTGCTTGGTTTTCTGTTCCTGTGTTAGTTTGCTGAGGATGATGGTTTCCACCTTCATCCATGTCCTTGGAAAGGAGATGATCTCATTTTTCTATGGCTGCATGTATGACATTTTCTTTATCCATTCCATAATTGATGGGCATTTGTGTTGGTTCCAAGTCTTTGCTATGGTAAATAGTGCTGCAATAAACATGCATGTGCATATATCTTTATAGTAGAATAATTCATATTCCTCTGGGCATATACCCAGTAATGAGATTGCTGAGTCAAATGGTATTTCTGGTTCTAGATCTTTGAGGAATCGCCACACTGTCTTCCACAATGGTTGAACTAATTTTACATTCCCGCTAACAATGTAAAAGTGTCCTTATTTCTCTGCAGCCTCACCAGCATCTGTTGTTTCTTGGCTTTTTAATAATTGCCATTAATTGCCAATAATAATTGGCAATAATTTAATAATTGCCAATAATTGACTGACATGAGATGGTATCTCATTGTTGTTTTGATTTGCATTTCTCTAGTGATCAGTGATGTTGAGCTTTTTTCTTATATTTGTTGGCTGCATAAATGTCTTCTTTTGAGAAGTGTCTGTTCATATCCTTTGCCCACTTTGTGATGGGGTTGTTTGTTTTTTTCTTGTACAACTGTTGAAGTTCCTTGTAGATTCTGGATATTAGACCTTTGTCAGATGGGTAGATTGCACTAAAGGCAAGATCCATAAAAAAATTTGAAAAACAAGACAAACTTATAAACATAATTAAAATTAAGTATACCATCAAGAGACTAAGAAGACAAGCAACGAGTGAAGAAAAAGTATTTGCAAAAGACGCAACTGCTAAATAAATGTTATCCAAAATATACAAAAAAATTCCTAAATTCATCGATAAGAAGATGTACTATCCTATGGTAAAATTGGCAAAAGATCTGAACAGACACTTTACCAAAAAGATGAAGAAATGCCAAGTAAGCACTTAAAAAGATTTTAAACATCATGTGTAAATTACAACAACAGTGAAATATTATCACATACCTATTAGAATGGCAAAAATACTAAACACTGGCTAACATCAAGTGGTGGTGACGATATAAAGCAACAGGAGCTCTCATTTGTTGCTGGTGGGGATTTAAGACGGTCTAGCCATGCTGAAAGACAATTCTGTAATTTTCTACAAAACCAAACATCCTTTTTATCAAACAAACCAGCATCCTCTTATCACATGAACCTTGTATCATATAAACATCACTGTGCAGGTTTGGGTAGACCAAAATTTTGAAACATCATCTTTTCATATGAAACATCATTTTATCATATGTACCTTGTATTATATAAATATCACTGGACAGTTAAAAAAATTTGGGGGCATTTTGGGCAGTTAAAAATTTTTGTCTGCCCAAACCTGCACAGTGATGTTTATAGCAGCTCTATTCATAATTGACATAACTTGGAAGCAACTAAGATTTCCATTAGTAGATAAATGAATACATACCAGTTGTATGCCTGGACAATGGAATGTTATGAATGTGCTAAACAGAAACAAGATATCAAGATATGAAAATTCTTGGAAGAACCTAAATGCATATTATTAAATGAAAGAAGCCAATCTGAAAAGGCTATATAGAATGTTCAACTATGTAACTTTCTGGAAAATGCAAAACTGTGGAGATAGTAAAAAGATCAGTGGTTACCAAGGATTAAGGGATGGGAGTGATGAATAGGAAGAGTACAGAGGACTTTTAGGACAGTGAAACTGTTCTATATGACACTATAAATGGTGGGTCCATGTCATTATACGTTTGTCCAAAACTATGGAATGTATAAAACCAAGAGTGGACTCTGTTGTAAACTATGAACTTTGGTGATAATGATATGTAAAGGTAGGATCATCAATTGACAAACTTACTACCGTGGTATGGGATTTTGGCAGTAGGGGAGGCTGTGCCTTTGTGGAATAGGGGGCTTATAGGAACTTTCTGCACATTCTTCTCAATTTTGATAGGAACCTAAAACTGCTCTAAAATATAATATATTAAAAGGGCAAAATACTTAAAGATGCTTTACTATAGAGATGAATCGCAAATAAACACCTGAAAAGATGTTCATTATGATTTCTTTAAGGAAATGCAAAACAAGAATTGTATATTTCTCCACACCTATGAGAATGGTTCAAGTTAAAAGAAAAAAGACCATAAAAAGCACTGGCGAGGATGTGGAAGAAGCGGTAATGCCATATACTGTTGGCGGGAAGGCAAAGTGGGTGCCACCACTTTGCAAGAATTTAGCAATTCCTTATAAAGTTAAACATGCAATTACCATTAGATGTAGCATTCCTATTCCTATACGTACCCTAGACAAATGAAAGTACTTGTCCAAAATTAGACCTGTATATGAATATTTACAACTCCCTTATTTGCAGTTGCTTACAATTGAAAATGACCCAAATATCCAGCATCAATGAAGAGCTATACAAATTATTTTACATTCATATAAGTCAATATTACTCAGCAATAAAAAGTAACGAACTCTCAATACATGCAACAATACGGCTGAATCTCAAAAGCAAAGCATATTCAAAAAGAAAGAAGCTAGACACATAGAGTGCTTACTATATACTATATGCTCTGTTAACATTCAGGAGAAGGTGAAATTATAGATATGAACAGAAATTAGATCAGTGGTTTCCAGACACTAAGAGTAATAGAAGAGATTATCTACAAGGGGCATGAGAAATCTTTGGAGGGCAATGAAACTGTTCTTCCTTAATAGAGCAGTTATAAAACTGAATACATTTAAAAGAACTCATCAATTGTCCAGAGTGAGTTTTTCCATGTAACTTATATATAATAAACCTAACTTTAAAAGTGAAGTACAGTGCATGAAAACTCATGCCTTATTTTTACTGTAATATTCCAAAAACTTGAGAGTAAATAAAATGCCAAGTTAATTCAGTAAGCAATTTGCATATTCTAACCAGATCAACACTGCTTCTGATATAAGTTTGACTGATTTTTCTCTTTCATTAATTTTGATTAGTGTATCTTCCATATTTAAATAGCTAATTTGATCTAATTTTCTATTTTTCATTTACCAGAAAGGGCACTTTTACAAAACCTATTGAAGTCTGAATTTCAATTCACTATTCGCCCCATTTTCCCCAATGCAAAGCTACAGAAAAAGAAATGAAACATTTAACCAAACAACTCAATAAAGCCCTTCACTAATTAAATAGGCTTAAAAACTGTCACAACTTTGCTGAATATTTTAATACATTCTCAACATATCAATCTTTTACATTTCTTTTCCTTTAATTTTGCACCAGTCCCAAGAGTCATCAGAAAAAAATAAAATCAAAATTAGCCATCTAATTTTACTCCAGATCAAGTCATCAATCCTCCACACACATTTTGAAATAATAAATTTTGCCAAAGATTTCAGGCCTGTGGAAATAAATGTTGGGCTAAAATGTCCCTTTCTTCCCTAATCACAATTACAACCCACAGAAATTACTGAATTTCTGAAATGGCAACTTGGAAATGACTTATAACATATTAAACTATTACCATATATATTTTTTCAGCTATGATTATGATTATTCATTTATTTCCTCATAGTTGCATAGGCTTGAGTGCTTTCCATGCTTCAGTTGACTAACCCCCATATCAAAGTACAGAATAAATGTAAATGTTATAACGTCTCTGAAATATCATGATTTGATGCATTAAACATAATTTTCTCTTCTCAGAATTTGGATCCATAGTTTTTTTATCATAACAAACAGCATCATTATGGTTGACATTTTCTTTATTGTACAATATTTCCATCATAAATTAAGACAGAAGTATTAGATCTGATTATATGACTAGGAGGAAACAACTAACATGATAAATTATTTGTGATGGTTTTAAAGATAAATTCAATAAGGATGATATTGTTTATGTAGTAACCATAGTAAAAAAGCAATATTTTCCCTGTTGAAACAATTAAATTTTCAAAATAACATTCTCAAATCCCCCAGAGAAATGTTTCTATAGTATTATAAAATAATATCTTTTAATGACTTGTACTGATTTAATATAATTAAATACATTTTTAAACATATATTTTTAAAATGAGAAAAATTATTCAGATTTAAAAATGATCTCCTTAAAGATATCCTAATTATGACCTTTATGTCTACTTTGCTTAGAGAAATTTTCATTTCATTAGTAAAATTTGAAACTTTTTCATTTTGATTCAGGTGATTTTGAATTAAGGTTTTTACTGAAGAGGGAAAGAATCTTTCTCAAACGTTTGGAGATGTGGCTATTTAGTTTATAACACTTGTGCTTTCTCCTGGTCTTTTTTTTTTTTTTTTTTTTGTTATCCTTCAAGTTGCTACATAAACATAAACAAAATTGGATGACTATTTTGTTATCCTTCAAATTGCGACATAAACATATATATAATATATATATATATTATATATATACTTTTTTTTTTTTTTTTTTTTTTGAGATGGAGTCTCGCTCTGTCGCCCAGGCTGGAGTGCAGTGGCACGATCTCGGCTCACTGCAAGCTCCGCCGCCCACCCCCGCGCAACCCCGCCCCATTCATGCCATTCTCCTGCCTCAGCTTCCTGAGTAGCTGGGACTACAGGTGCCCGCCACCATGCCCGGCTAATTTTTCTTGTATTTTTAGTAGAGACAGGATGGTCTCTATTTTCTGACCTCGTGATCCGCCCGCCTCAGCCTCCCAAAGTGCTGGGATCACAGGCGTGAGCCACCGCGCCCAGCCTCTCCTGGTTTTTTCAGGCCAATAAATAATAATGACCAAAATCTGCAAGAACTCTAAGTGGGTCTGACGTATTTTTGACCAGGTGCTGTAGATCAAAGAATTGGCATCCACAGTTGAGACTGATTAATAATCAAGGTAAATTGTTTTAATGTGCAATTAATAGATTCCCTGTTTGGAGAGGTACATTTTTCTTCTCCCCCCTCCAATTGAAACAAAACTCCACTGTTTAGGTGTTTCTTAGCATATAAGGGTAAATTCACAAATATTAATAAATAAATGTGGAATGAATAAATATGTTTAGAATGGCAATTGATTCATAAAAGTCATTTTCAAAGGAAAAAAGAAGATTGATTACTAATACAATGACAAATATTGTTGTTGACTATAGTATGATTACCTAAAGGAGAATAATGATGAACATCTAAGCACATATAAAAATGATGTTACCTACCTGGAAAAATGAAATACCCTTATACTCTAGGTATAGTGGTATACTTATTAAAAAAAAATTCAGGGAAATAAATTTATCTAAATTGTATTAAAGTTTTCTATGAAAGCAATGAGTAACATTTAATAACAATGATGGAAAATCCTTTAATATAATTTCAGATACAGAATAATTTACTACCACGTTCACACACACACACACACACACAGCTACATAGAGTAAAACAAAGAAGTGTTATTGCTTAGCATGTTGCCACTGCTTGAAATAAATATAGGTGATTTTTTGGTTTTGGTGTTTCTATTTTTTTGAATTTTCCTTAATTAGCCCATGGTAATTTACCATAAATAGTAACAAAATAAAACAAGATCATATGAGAACTTTTTATTTTGTTTTCACCACTTACAGTAAAAGTTAGAATGACAAAATTATAAGAATAGGAGATCAAAAAATAAGCAAAGACTAAGTAATCTTCATTTAAAGATGTTATAGCTATTATTCAGTGAATGGTACCATAGAAACAATCACTAGAGCTTAGAATGACTGATTGAGTAAAAACAGGTATAAAAATCAACCAACATAGGCATAGTATATTTTCATGGCTACTTTTAAAGGCATCATTAATGCTTATTTTGTCCTGCTTTGGAATGGCAGTGGTTATTTATAATTCTAGTGATTTGAATTCACATGCTCTATTAAAAAAAGACAATATTTTTCACATATGAAAATTTGAGAGTCAAAGATGTCATTTGAGTTTTAAAAAATGTGGATATCATCATGATGGCTGACTAGAGGTGCCCAATGTTCAGAGGAGTTTACATGAGTGTACCTCAGGGCCTCAGAGCCAGCTACCTAGTGCCAGTTGACAGTGACCTCATTCTCTTGACTGGTGATTACTAAGAGCTGTGCATATCTCCCCCAAGGCTTGAGGACAGGCACATTTGGTGCCTACTGCTGCTGGTGAACCCACCTCCAGCAAAGCTGTGCCAATGCCTCCACAAAAGCCTGCAATTTAAGGCACAGGGGTACTCAAAGACATTGCTGATGTTGATTACACCAGAAATATTATACAAAGACTACATTACTGCTCTTACACAGAAACAAAAGCCAAAGCACTCTACTCAAGCAACATCACAAGTCACATCTTGTATTAGTCCATTTTCATACTGTTATAGAAAACTGCTCAAGTCTGGGTAATTTATAAAAGAAAGAGGTTTAACTGACTCACAGTTCAGCATGGCCGGGGAGGCCTCAGCAAACGTGCAATCATGTCAGAAGGCAAAGGGGAAGCAAGGCACCTTCTTCACAAAGCGGCAGGAAGAAGTGCCGAGCAAAAAGGGAAGAGGCCACCCTTATAAAACCATTTTAGATCTTCTGAGAACTCACTTACTATCAGGAGAACAGCATGGAAAAAACTGCCCCCATGATTTAATGACCTCCACCTGGTCTCTCCCTTGACACATGGGGATTATAGGGATTACAATTCAAGATGAGATTTGGGTAGAGATACAAAGCCTAACCATGTCATATCTACAAGAAAAAGTCTTTTCCTACAAAAGCTATTCTGTAAAATTGGAAGAGGTGACTGTTCCACCAGATGTGCAGATATCAAGATAGGGACATGAGATAAATAAAGAAGCAAGAAAACATGACACCTGCAAAATTTTTCAGCAACAGACCCCAAAGAAAAAGAAATAAAAAGAAAATTTAAAAAGTTTTTGAAACAAATGAAAATAGAATAACAATATATCAAAACCTATGAGACAGCAGCAAAAGCCATACTAAGAGGAAAGTTTGTAACAATAAATATCTACATCAAAAAAAGAAAATTTTCAAATAAACAACCTAACAAACACCTCAAGAAACTAGAAAAGCAAGAACAAACCAAGCTCCAAATTAGTAGAAAGCAAGAAACAATAAAGATGAGAGCAGAAATAAAATAGAGACTAAAAATACAACAGAACAATGAAACAAAGTTTTTTTTTTAAAAATGATAAAATTGACAAAGTGTTAGTAGTTAGCTAGACTGACAAAAAAAAGAGAAGGTTCAAATAAATAAAATAAGGAACCAAAAAAAATACATGACAATTGATACACAGAAATACAAAGGATCATGGAAAACCCAGAGGAAATGGATACATTCCTAGACACATATTACCCACCAAGATTGAACCAAGAAGAAATATAAAACATGAACAGGCCAATGACAAGTAATGAGATTCAATCAGTAATAAAAATTATCATAACAAAGGAAAACCTAAAAGCCAAAGATTTCACTGGTGAATTTTATCAAACTTTTAATGAACTAACACCAGTTCTCTATTTATTGCAAAAAAAAAAAAAAAAAATTGAAGAGGAGAGAATTCTTCCAAACTTCTTTTACAAGGCCAGAATTACCATGACACTGAAACCAGATGAGGACACAACAAAAAAGAAGGGTATAGGCCAATGTCCCTAATGAACACAGACACAAAAATCTAAAAAAACCAAACCAAAACAAAACAAAAACCAGGCAAACTGAATACAGCAACATATTAAAAAGCTCATTCACTAAGAGCAAGTTGGATTTATCACGTTATTTTAATACACAAAAAATGGACACACATACCATGTTTATGAATGGGAAAAATTAATATTGTTAAACTTACCATACTACCCAATGCAATCTTATTAAATTATCAATGCCATACTTTACAAAAATAGAAAATAAAAATCCTAAAATGTGTATGGAATAACAAAAAACTCCAAGTAGCCAATGCAATCCTGGGCAAAAAAAGACCAAAGCTGGGGGCATCAAACTACTTAACTTCAAATAGGCTACAAAGCTATAGTATCCATTAAAGCATGGTACTGGGATAAAAACCAACACATAAACCAAGGCATCAGAATAGAGAATCCAGTAGTAAATTTACATATTTCCAGCCAACTGATTTTCAACAAAGGTGACAAAAAAGTACACTGGGTGATATGGTTGGGATATGTCCCCACCCAAATCTCATCTTGAATTGTATCTCCCATAATTCCCATCTGGTGGGAGATAATTCAGTCATGAGGGTGGTTTCCTCCATACTTTTCTTGTGATAGTGAATAACACACAAGATCTGATGATTTTATAAGGGAAATGCCCTTTCACTTGGTTCTCTTTCTCTCTTCCCTCTGCTATGTAAAATGTAATTTGCTCTTCCTTGTCATCTGTCATAATTTTGAGGCCTCCCCAGCCATGTGGAACTGTGAGTCAATTAAACCTCTTTCCTTTATAAAGTACCTAGACTTGGGTACAGCTTCCTCAACAGTGTAAAAACAGACTTGTACAGTAAATTGGTACTGGTAGAGTGGGGGGGCTGCTGCAAAGATACCCAAAAATATGGAAGCGACTTTGGAATTGGGTAACAGGCAGAGGCTGGAACAGTTTTGAGGGCTCAGGAGAAGATAGAAAAATGTGGGAATGTTTGAAACTTCCTAGAGACTTGTAGTGCTCAAAAGACAGGAAGATGTGGGAAAGTTAGGAACTTCCTAGAGACTTGTCGAATGGCTTTGACCAAAATGCTGATAGTGATATGGACAATAAAGTCCAGGCTGACATGGTGTCAGTTGGAGATGTAGAACTTGTTGAGAACTAGTAGCAGTTTGCCCCTTCGTTAGAGATCTGCAGAACTTTTAACTTGAGAGAGATGATTAAAGGTGGTGTCTGGTGGAAGAAATTTCTAAGTAGTGAAGCATTCAAGAGGAAGAAGAGCATAAAAGTTTGGAAAATCTGCAGACTGATGATGTAATAGAAAGAAAAGAAAAAACCATTTTCAGGGGAGAAATTCAAGCCTGTTGCAGAAATTTGCATAAGTAACAAGGAGCCAAATGTTGATCTCCAAGACCATGGGAAAATGTCTCCAGGGCATGTCAGAGACATTTGTGGCAGGCCCTCCCATCACAGGCCTGGAGGCCTAAGAGGAAAAATGGTTTTGTAGGCCAGACTTAAGGACCTCCTACTTTGTGCAACCTTGGGACTTGGTGCCCTGCTTCCCAGCCACTGTAGCCATGGCTAAAAGGGGCCAAGGTACAACTTGGGCCATAGCTTCAGAAGATGCAAACCCCAAGCCTTGGCAGCTTCCATGTGGTGTTGAGCCTGTGAATTCACAGAAGTCAAGAATTGAGGTTTGGGAACTTCTGCCTGGATTTCAGAGGATGTATGGAAATGTCTAGATGCCCAGGCAGACATTTTCTGCAGTCAGGGCCCCCTGAAGCAAACTAGAACCCCTGCCAGGGCAGTGTAGAAGAGAAATGTGGGGTGGAAACCCCACACAGAGTCCCCACTGGGGCACAGCCTAGTGGAGCTGTGTGAAAAGGGCCACTGTCTTCCAGACTCCAGAATGGTAGATCCACTGATAGCTTGGACCGTGCACCTGGAAAAGCTGCAGACGCTCAATGCTAGCCCATGAAAGCAGCCAGGAGTAGAGGCTAAACCCTGCAAGGCCACATGGGTGGAGCTGCACAAGACCATGGGAACCCACCTCCTGCATCAGTGTGACCTGGATGTGAGACATGTAGTCAAAGGAGGTCATTTTGAAACTTTAAGATTTGACTGCCCCGCTGGATTTTGGACTTTCATGGGGCCTTTAGCCCCTTTGTTTTGGCCCATTTCTTCC
The DNA here is from genome assembly GCF_029289425.2 of Pan paniscus. Classification (NCBI taxonomy): domain Eukaryota; kingdom Metazoa; phylum Chordata; class Mammalia; order Primates; family Hominidae; genus Pan; species Pan paniscus. The sequence goes on along the minus strand of NC_073252.2, from coordinate 90,300,687 downwards.
ATTTGGAATGGGTCTATTTATCCAATGCCTGTACTTCCATTGCATCTAGGAAGTAACTAACTTGCTTTTGACTTTACAGGCTCATAGGCAGAAGGGACTTGCCTTGTCTCAAATAAGACTCTGGACTGTGAACTTTTGAGTTAATACTGAAATGAGTTGACTTTGGGGGACTGTTGGGAAGGCATGATTGGTTTTGAAATGTGAGGACATGAGATTTGGGAGGGGCCAGGCATGAAATGATATGGTTTGGCTGTGTCCCTAACCAAATCTCATCTTGAATCGTACTCCCATAATTCCCATATGTTGTGAGAGGGATCTGGTGGAAGATAACTGAATCATGTGGGCAGTTTCCCTGATACTGTTCTCATCATAGTGAATAATTCTCACAAGATCTGATGGTTTTAGAAGGGGAACCCCATTTCTCTTGGCCCTCTTTCTTTCTTCCCTGCCACCATGTAAGATGTGACTTGCTCTTACTTGCCTTCTGCCATGAATGTGAGGCCTCATCAGCCATGTGGAACTGTGAGTAAACTGAACCTCTTTCCTTTATAAATTACCCAATCTCGAGTATGTCTTTATCAGCACTGTGAAAATGGACTAATACCCTGGGTAAAAGATAATAAATAAATGTTGCTGCAAAAACTAAACATCCATATGCAGAAGAATGAAAATAGACTCTCATATGCCACAATACAAAAAAAAAATCAATTCAAAATGTATTCAAGACTTAAATATCAGACTCAAAACTATGAAACTACCAGAAGAAAACATAGTGGAAATGGTTTAGGCCATATGCCTGCACAAAGATTTTAAAAATAAGACCTCAAAATCACAGGAAACAATAGGAAAAACAGGCAAATGGAATTGAATCAAACTAAGGAGCTTCTACATAGTAAATGAAATAATCAATGAAATGAAGAGACAACCTGTGAATGGGATAAAATATTTGCAAAATATTCATCTGACAAGGAAATAATATCCAGAATATCCAAAATCTTAAACAACTCAACAGCAAAAGACTAAATATAATAATACAGTTCAAATTGGGCAATTGATTTGAATAGACAATTCTCCAAAGAAGCCATACAAATGGCCATACAAAAAGAAATATATGAAAAAAATGGTCAGCATCACTAATCATCAGAGAAAGGCAAATCTGGATAAGATATTATCTCACCTTAGAAGGGCTATTATAAAAAAGACAAAAAATAACAAATGCTGGTGGTGATGCAGCATAAAAGGGAAATACTTATACATGGTTAGTGGGAATATAAGTTAGTTCGTTATGGAAAACAGTATGGAGGTTCCTCTAAATGTTAAAACTAGAGCTACCATATGATCAAGCAATCACCCTACTGGGTATATATCCAAAGGAAATAATATGTCAAATAGAAACCTGAACTCCTATGTCTATTACAGATTCTTCACAATAGCCAAGATACGTAATCAATCTAAATGTCCATCAACAGATGCATAGATAAGTAAATGTTACCCATGAACACAATGTCATACTATTCAGCCATAAAAAAGAATGAAATTCTGTCATTAATGGTAACACAAATTAGCCTGGAGGACATTATATTAAGTGAAATCAGCCAGGCACAGAAAGATGAAAATGACATGTTTTCACTCATATGTAGAAGCTAAAAATGTTGATCTCATAGAAGTAAAGATTAGAATAGTTGCTACTCTAGAGGCTGACAAGGAAGGGTAGGGGAGGTAGAGATAGGGAGAGGTTGGTTAATGTATACAAAATTAAAGCTAGATAGAAGGAACAAATTGTAGTGTTCTATAGCATTGTAAGGTGATATAGTAAATAATAATTTCTTGTATAATCTCAAAAAGTAGAAGACAGGATTTTGAATGTTTTCAATACAAAGAAATGATCAATGTTTGAGGTGATCCATGTGCTAATTACCCTATTTGGATCATTTCATACTGTATACATGTATTGAAATATCACTCTGTACCCCATACCTATGTCTAATTATCATGTCTATTAAAAATAATTTTTAAAAACTCAAAAAAGATATAATCATTGTATTCAATTAAGCTAAGAAGATTGGGGAAATAATTTATATTAATCAGCATGCTGAATAAAAGTATAAACCTTATTGACTTAAAGATATTACCTTCATCTTAAATCCATCTAGCTCAAATGTAACTAATTAATAAGGCAATAATACAAATTTAAATACTGCACTCTTATACAGAAGTTATAGCCTCTTATTCTACTGTCCTTGCTTTGATGATAGCATTTCCAAGAAAAAAAAAATATGGTACATTAGAAAAATAATGCATTTTCCACTTTTGGGCAGCCTAGAAATTTTAATTGGATGTATCAGTGACAGATATTGTGGGCTTCAACAAACCACTCAATACTTGTTTTCCTATCTTTATTTATAAAATGTGGATTTGAATAGATAATTTCCAACTGCATTATTGGGACCACTGAAAAATCAAGTTTGTTTTGCATGGTACACCAATGAGGTGATTAAAAACAGCACTTGAAGCATACGCACAAAACCACAAATAACTGGTATGCTTAGACCAAATCAGTGAAGATTATTGTTGTCTTTCTTCAATTCACCGTACATACGCAGTAGAGCCAACCTAAAAATCTACTTGAAAGATTTAAGGGAAACTTAAAAATAAAACTTTTTTAAAAAATGAAAAAAGATTAAGAGAGAGTTTTCCACCTTTTATAGTTGCATAAATTGTCACAGATACTATCCAATTTTAAGATGTGAACAATTTGCAATGGAAGTAAACTCAAGATAAAGGGAAATCACATGAATTAGCACAATACTGTATGAATCTATCCCTTACTTATTACATGTAGGAGGCTTGAGAAGAAAAAGTGCAGCTTAAAGACTTACTGAATACTGTGTACTAAAGAGGCAGGTACAAAAATATTAACAAGTCTACCACTTAGGGGCACAAATAGTTATGGTGGTATTATTATGTAGCCTGAAAAATGCATATCGACTCTGTCCAATCCATCTCCTCTTTTGTTGTTTTTTACATCATGACCTCTATATTAACTGGGGAAGTAAAGACTCATTTAAGTAAAATAATATATTCAAATAATGGATTTAATTTTGTCTTATCAAAAATCCAATTCAAAGTGAATAGAAAATGCAGCTAGGGGCCAGACGCAGTGGCTCATGCCTGTAATCCCAACACTTTAGGAGACCGAGGCAGGTGGATTATTTGAGTTCAGGAGTTCGAGACCAGCCTGGCCAATATGGTGAAACCCCCAACTCTACTAAAAATACAAAAATTAGCCAGGTATGGTGGCACATGCCTGTAATCCCAGCTACTCGGGAGGCTGAGGCAGGGGAATTGCTTGAACCTGGGAGGCAGAGGTTACAGTGAGCCGAGATGGGCCACTGCACTCTAGTCTGGGCAACAGAGCAAGACTCCATCTCAAAAAAAAAAAAAAAAAAAAAGATAAAAGAAAAAGAAAAGAAAATGCAGCTAGGGTATAGTATGTTTCATCTCATGATGGCAGAATTAAATTGGAAGATCACAGAATTTATTATTCCAGATATTTTTGTAATGGAAGATCACAGAATTTATTATTTCAGATATTTTTGTAATGCATTTATCCTCCTGCACTATTTTCATGGAGAAGTAGGGGGTGGTAGGCATGGGGGTAAAACTTTACCTGCAGAATTTAGCTCCAGTTTTTGTAGGTGATTTCTCACTAAGAGATTACTTGTTGAATGGTGATTTTACCACAACATGAACACTACTGTTGGAGACAACGAGGAAAGATTGCAGGAACAAGTTGATGAAAGAATAAAAGTTAATTTACAAATAGAAGTCAGTACTGACCAGGAGCAGGAATATCTCTCGTTTACACCAAAATAGTGTCTATGCCTGTATGATGAGATAGTAAAGGCACATCTCAAATGTGTACCTGATGCTGATGGAGAATTCTCTTCCTTCCTTTTACATAGCTGTCTTTATAATACATTCTGCCATGAAGGAGCTGTGTGACATTGGACAAAGCACATATCTGGTCTCCTGTTTTCCCTGTACCCCTGCTATCCCATGTGAAAGTTGAAGATAATAGGTTCATGTAATATTTTATACAATTAAGTATATGAACATATAAAGCACTTAAGACAGTGCACACATTAAGCATGACATGTTAGGTATCATTATGTTTTCTCTGTATTATTATACACATTTACTGTATTATGTATTATTTATAATAGAGTTATAGTATGATTTTGATAATTAAATACAAAAACATGTATAAAACATTTAGTGTACCCTTTAAGCATGCTATGTATTAGCTAAAATATGCATGTGTTATCTATCACTATTGTAATTTTGGTCAATTTGGTTGAGAGGAACTGCTTCTTGATTTTCCAGATCAACTTGATTTAGTCCCTACACTTCCCAGAAATACATGAAGATGAACATCTCTGTGATAGTAGGGTCACTGGGAGTGCTTCTCAGCTGAATGGAGCTGCCTCTTGGCTTCCTAGGTCAAACTGATCTAGCCCATTAGCTTCTCCAAAATGGGTGAAGACAGTTATCTCCCAGAGTGGTTAGAATGGGCTCTGAGGCTGAGCAGGTAGGCTAGCAATCTAGGAATTCAAGCTAGGTTGAACTGCCCACCATGCTTCTGAAGGTAATCACCTCAGCTTTGCAGGTGAGCCATGAGGTTGGCTGGTATCGGTTATCAAGCACCACAGCTGGCAGGAAAATAGAGGCACCAAGAAGATCCACATGTTGGTCAATATGATCTCTGTTTCCTTTCTTTGTTTCTATCTGATCCTGAGAAGTCTAGCTGTGCTGTTTTCCCTGGTGTTGCACTCTTGGTGAGACCACAGTGGGCTTCCTGGGAAGTGTCTCATAATGCTAGAAAAGCTGCACAAATACTTTTGGTGTTCTCTTCCCCATGTAGAAATGGTGGGCCCAGGGAAATTCTCTTCATCTGGCATTATACCAAATTAGGGAAAGGGGTTGTGTAGTATGGTCAGAGTGAGACCGTTATTCTTATCCTTCTAATTCAAACTTCATTTGGTTCTATGGACTACACAGGTGTCTCAGACTTGTTTCCAAGTGTTGAGCTTTTCCAAAGTATATTCTATTCTGAGGATAATTGCTGGTTGAACTTTCTTTCAGGGAGAGATAGGTAGTAGAATTTGAGACTTCCTATTCTGTATCTTGATGTCTATTTTTGAACTTTATATAAATGAAAACAGTTTTCTTTTGTGACTGGCTTCATTTGGTTTACATTTTGTTTATGTTTCATCTATGTTGTTGCATGTAGCATTCGCTCGTTCATTTTCAATGCTATAAATACTATCCTACTATGCAAATACACCATAATTAGCTTAATTCATTGTTATTATTATTGTTCTACTGGATAATATGGCCAAGATAATGTACATTAAACATGCTAATAGTGGGCATACTTTATCTAATTTTTCAATAATTTACCAATTCGCCATAAAGATGTCATTTGTTTTGAGATTATATAGATATTCCTTATCAGATTGATACATCTATTCTTACTTTTCTAGAAGTCTAGAAAATAGATATTATCTGTGATCAAATACTTTACTACATCTTTAGGAGGATTATAGGTAAGCAAAATATGCTACAGTAAAGTTTAAACTTTTATAATGATTTTAGAAAAATTATTGCTTACATGGATTTTGAAAGTCAGAAAAACAGGAAAATTATTCTGATTAGTAATCTCTATTTATAAATGGAGGAATAGTTCCAAATAAGCTGGTAAAATGGTTCTATGAAATTCAGTATGTGTGACTTTGAGAGAAAAACATAAAATCATGGCTCCCATCCATAAACAAAAAAGAATTTGTCTGTAAGGTACATAAAATATTAATTTTTCCTGATCTGAGACCAAGTACACCACAAAATGAAAGTATATGCTACCTATAAAATATCTGGTTTCATGTCATAACTTAAAGACAGTTTTACTATGCTCACCTAAATTCAGAATTCAGTATGATATTACATTTCTGCTTTGGGATTATAAAAGTAGGAAGGAATCTTTGATGAGAAAAAAAGTGAAAGCAGGCTAGAGTAGAGATTTCTTTGCAGAAAGTGAATGATCTCTTTGATAGGCAGGTGAAATTTATGTGTCTTCTTTTGGTTCAGGATTGTTCTTTACATTTTGTTTTCTTGGAAATATCATTGCACTATTCCAGTAATCTTTGTTCCCCCCTCCACTGAATACCCTAGATTTTGTTTTGTTTTTGAGATGGAGTCTCACTCTGTCGCCAGGCTAGAGTGCAGTGGCACAATCTCGGCTCACTGCAACCTCCGCCTCCTAGGTTCAAGCAATCCTCCTGCCTCAGCCTCCTGAGTAGCTGAGTCTACAAGCGTGGGCGCCACCATGCCCAGCTAATTTTTTGTATTTTTAGTAGAGACGGGGTTTGACCATGTTGGCCAGGACTGGTCTTAATCTCTTGAACTCGTGTTCCGCCCACCTCGGCCTCCCAAAGTGCTGGGATTACAGGCATGAGCCACCGCGCCTGGCCTGAATACTCTAGTTTTTTTAAAGCACCCAGTGGTGAGTAATTTCTTTATTCTATTCATGTCACTATGTGCCAAGCAGGGTGCCGAGCATTGAGGATATAGCCATAAAGACCCCTGCCTTCAAGGAGCTTTTATTCTAATGCATATGTATCCTAATACTCAGAATTCAAGTTTAACTGCAGAAAAATAATTTTAAAGATTGTTATGCTTTGAAGTCTGGAGAGAAACAAAACACCATGTGAAACCTTACAGGTTTTGGAAAAAAAAAAATTTATTAACTAATGTTTTTTTCTTTTGAAAATACGAGTGAGTGCAATCTGATATTATGGCCAAAGATTAAATGTTAAGTAATTTTTAAAGTACATTTTTAAATGTTGATAGCAATGCATGTGGTGAGAGCTTACCAGGATGGAAGGAACAGGCCTAGATAACAATCTAATGCTTTCTAGCTTTGTAAAGTCAAATCAAAAAAACTGGTGGTGAAAACCATAACATTCCTAAAACAATATGCATATGATTGGCAGACATCAAAGAAAACTCTCCCAAATCGATGCTTTGGCTTTCTGTGCTATTCATTATTGAGGAAATAAAACCCCATTATGCAAGAGATATATTGTTACTTTATGACATATATTGTTCTTTTCTTTTGCAGGATAGACATATGGCCATGTCTATATTTGGTTTCATATTTTAATAAAGCATTTGAGAAAATACATCTACCACTTCTTCATTTTCATGCTGTGTATTTCTTCTGGCAATCTCCCATCCTAAGACTAGTCAATAGCTTACCTATGAAGATGAAAAAAAAATAACTTTTAAAATATAGAAATAACTCTGGTAGGGCCTGGCAATGGCAGCTCACACCTGTAATCCCAGCACTTTGGGAGGCCAAGGCAGGTGGATCACGAAGTCATGAGTTCAAGACCAGCCTGGCCAACATGGTGAAACCCCCGTCTCTAGTAAAAATACAAAAATTAGCTGGATGTGGTGGCCTGTGCCTGTAATCTCAGCTACTTGGGAGGCTGAGGGAAGAGAATTGCTTGAACCTGGGAGGCTGAAGTTGCAGTGAGCCAAGATTGCGCCACTGTACTCCAGCCTGAATGACAGAGCAACACTCTGTTAAAAAAAAAAAAAAAAAAGAAAGAGAAAGAAAGAAAAGAAAAGAAAGGAAAAGAAAAGAAAGAAATAACTCTGCTAAACTTAAGATACATTTGGCAATTCATTTTGCAGAAGTAAAGACCGACTCATCTATGAAAACATATTGTCAAATGCTTTTATTCATTTACCCACATTATGTAAGTTCTTTTTTTAGTAACTTTCATATTTCCATCAAGAAGTCTTAGTTTTAAATTCCCTAAGCTTTTCCTTTTTCTTAAAAAAAGGCTTGGGAAAGAAATATATTTTTGTGATGTGACCTAAAGTTCTGTTTTAATACAGAGTGCTCAAATACCTGATCTATGAGATCAATCAGATTCACACCAGTCTTTCATTTTTGTCTACTACTTTTCTTTATACCATCTAATAGGGAATCAAAAATATCTTCCTAAGCCTCAGTAGAATATTGTCTTAAGCTGCACTTTTCTCTAACTCAGAATGTCTAGAAATATTTCCGTTTAAAAGAACCACTCAATCATGGGAGAAATGCTGTTGTAATCTAACTATTTTAATGTTTTACTGCCTTGAATCTTACTTTGCCTAGATTTTCCTGCAGTGAGTGAGTCTTATCTGTGTAAGATTTCTTAGATGGCTTGAATTTATACTCTAGCACTGAGAACTCTACCTACTTTAACAAGGGACTCAACTAGCCCTGCAGAAGTAGTTTAGAGATTTGTACCTTCTTTGAATATTCATTTCACATAGTTGCTGATTCTTAAGAATGTGGCATGCATACAATTTCTTGAAAGCTGTGCATGCAAAAGAATCTATTTCAGAACTGCATCATTACCATAGAAATGTAAACGCATCATTGTCTTTAGAAAGGAAAAATAAAGAATGTAAATTAGCATTTTCCTTAGTCCCACCATATTAAATTTCTGTAAAAAGTAAAATTATTAGAATCATTATTAAAGCATAGAAGCATTATTTTCCTACCATAAATGTTTATTCAAAATGATGAAATACAATTCCAAAACTTGTTACATGAAAAATATTAAATATTTAAACTTTTATATTGTGGAGACTTTAATGTTTGATTTCTCTGAAATAAAATAGGAATTTTAAGGCATTTCCTTGTCTAGTTAATTTTTCCTACAAGATCATATTTATAGTTTGTCTTCCAGTAATGGTGTTCTTCTGGGTACAATAGACGTAAGTAGGTTCTTCCTTCATTTCTGGCCAGTTGAGTTTCAGAACATGCTCTTTTGTACTAATTTACTATAAAAATTAACTTACTATTAAAATGATGGGATTTTTAATCAATGATATTTTTCAAATATTTATGAAACATAAAGAAATGATAAGGGAAAATGTTAGCAAGGTTTCATGATGCTTGAAATTTAAACCATTATTGATGATATTTAGTGAAATGTGGAGTTTTGAACTTACAATGTTGATTCTGAAATTTTGGTGGTCACTCAGATTTTTATTTTTATTTCTTTTAGAAAGAAAACAAAACAAAACTAGCTGTTTGTTTAACCAGAGATAGGCACCATTATAAACACCATTACTGACTTTATGAAAAGGCATTGGTGAAAAGATCTTTTCTTTGTTTGATGCATTGCTCCTCACTAAAGCTTTCCATGTAATAAAGCACATTTCAATATTCTATTCCTCAATCTTTATACTTTATATTAGAAGAGAAAAAAAGGAGAAATATCTTGCTTTTCTCTTCTTCACCTAAATATTTGTGACACCTACCTTCTAGTTAGCATGTGAATAACTGAATAATCTACAAAAATAATTTATTTCACTAAATGATGCATTTTGCAATCACTACCTTGTTTCATAAGTATATTTCGAGATAATTATTATAGAAACTTTTTTGAACTAAAAAAACAACTGTACATGCTCTTTGAATCTATTTAACCTGTTTTGACCAGAAGAGAATAAATTAAAATGATTTGTGGTGTGTGAGCGAAGTTTCTTCAAAACTACCAAAATAGTTATTACATTAAGAATGAAAAATAACATAGGCCATCAGTTTCCAACTAAAATCATGAGGTTAAAATGTTTTCCTCTCTATAGGAGATGATTTTGTTACTAACATTCTGAGACCATCAGAGTAATGAACAATTGCAGTTTTCCAGCTATATTGCTGGAAGGTTATAAACAATTTTTAGGACTGGAACCAAAATAGTAAATGCTATCTAAAAAGCTTCCTGACAGTTAAGAACAAAGCCTAGTTTTCTTATCATCTTAGTTTGTAGTCCCCTCAAAATACCATGATATAAAAACTTGGATACCAGTACTTTATTTAGTAGATGATTAAAAAAAAAAAAAAATAAAAGCCAGAGAATAGGAAAAGTGAGAGTGGAAGAAAGAAAAAGCCAGCATAGAATGTGTTAATGAGTGGATTGTTGGGACTCACTTCTGCTGAGTATCCTCTGACAAACTGTGATGAATATGCTTCTGGACAGTACTACTGAGAGATGGGCATTTTTTTCTCCACAATTCCAAGTGAAGACACAAGTAAGCCAAGGAAATATTGAGTGCTTTATCCATTGTGTTGGCTACCATCTACCTCTCGCACTGCTCAGATATGCTTACATCCAATACAGATTCTGTGAGGCCTCTGAGCCCAAGCCAAGCCATCATATCCCCTGTGACTTGCATGTATACACCCAGATGGCCTGAAGTAACTGAAGAATCACAAAAGAAGTGAATATGCCCTGCCCCACCTTAACTGATGACATACTACCACAAAAGAAGTGTAAATGGCCGGTCCTTGCCTTAAGTGATGACATTACCATGCAAAAGTCCTTTTCCTGGCTCATCCTGGCTCAAAAAGCACCCCCACTGAGCACCTTGCAACCCCCATTCCTGCCCGCCAGAGAACAAACCCCCTTTGACTGTAATTTTCCTTTACCTACCCAAATCCTATAAAACAGCCCCACCCTTATCTCTCTTTGCTGACTCTCTTTTCAGACTCAGCCAGCCTGAACCCAGGTGAAATAAACAGCCATGTTGCTCACACAAAGCCTGTTTGGTGGTCTCTTCACACAGACGTGCTTGAAATTTGGTGCCCTGACTCGGATCGGGAGACCTCCCTTGGGAGATCAATCCCCTATACTCCTGTTCTTTGCTCCATGAGAAAGATCCACCTATGACCTCAGGTCCTCAGACCAACCAGCACAAGGAACATCTCACCAATTTTAAATCAGGTAAGCGGCCTCTTCTTACTCTCTTCTCCAACCTCTCTCACTGTCCCTCAACCACTTTCTCCTTTTCACTCTTCAATCCCTCCCTTAATTTCAATTCCTTTCATTTTTCTGGGAGAGACAAAGGAGACACATTTTATCCGTGGACACAAAACTCCAGCGCCGGTCACAGACTGGGAAGGCAGCCTTCCCTTGGTGTTTAATCATTGCAGGGACACGTCTCTGATTATACACCCACGTTTCAAGGGTGTCAGACCACGCAGGAACGCCTGCCTTGGTCCTTCACCCTTAGCGGCAAGTCCCACTTTTCTGGGGAAGGGGCAAGTACCCCAGCCCCTTCTCTCCTTGTCTCTACCCCTTCTCTGCTTTTCTGAGAGAGGGGCAACTACCCCTCAACCCCTTCTCCTGCACCCTTAGCGGCAAGTCCTGCTTTTCTGGGAGAGGGGCAAGTATCCCTCAACCCCTTCTCCTTCACCCTTAGCGGCAAGTCCCGCTTTTCTACAGGGCAAGAACCCCCAATCCCTTATTTCCATGCCCCAACCTCTTATCTCTGTGCCCCAATCCCTTATTTCTGCACCCCAACCTCTTTTCTCTGTGCCCCAATCCCCGACCTCTTATCTCTGTGCCCCAATCCCTTATTTCTGCACCCCGACCTCTTATCTCTGTGCCCCAATCCCTTATTTCTGCACCCCAACCTCTTTTCTCTGTGCCCCAATCCCCGACCTCTTATCTCTGTGCCCCAATCCCTTATTTCTGCACCCCGACCTCTTATCTCTGTGCCCCAATCCCTTATTTCTGCACCCCAACCTCTTTTCTCTGTGCCCCAATCCCTTATTTCTGCACCCCAACCTCTTTTCTCTGTGCCCCAATCCCTTATTTCCGCACCCAGACCTCTTATCTCTGTGCCCCAATCCCTTATTTCTGCACCCCAACCCCTTTTCCCACTTTTCTGGAAGGTAAGAACCCCCAAACCCCTTCCCTCCGTTTTTCTACTCTCTCTTTTCTCTAGGCTTCCTTCCTTCACCATGGGCAACCTTCCACCCTCCATTCCTCCTTCTACTCCCTTGGCCTGTGTTCTCAAAAACTTAAAACCTCTTCAACTCACACCTGACCTAAAACCTAAATGCCTTATTTTCTTCTGCAATGCTGCCTGACCCCAATACAAACTCAACAGTAGTTCCAAATAGCCAGAAAATGGCACTTTGAATTTTTCCATCCTGCAAGATCTAAATAATTCTTGTCGTAAAATAGGCAAACGGTCTGAGGTGCCTGACGTCCAGGCATTCTTTTACACATCAGTCCCTTCCTAGTCTCTGTACCCACTGCAACTCGTCCCAAATCTTCCTTCTTTCCCTCCTGCCTGTCCCCCCAGTACCAACACCAAGCGTCGCTGAGTCTTTCTAATCTTCCTTTTCTACAGACCCATCTGACCTCTCCCTTCCTCCCCAGGCTGCTCCTCGCCAGGCCGAGCTAGGTCCCAATTCTTCCTCAGCCTCTGCTCCTCCACCCTATAATCTTTTTATCACCTCCCCTCCTCACACCTGGTCTGGCTTACAATTTCGTTCCGTGACTAGCCCTCCCCCACCTGCCCAGCAATTTACTCTTAAAAAGGTGGCTAAAGGCATAGTCAAGGTTAATGCTCCTTTTTCTTTATCTGAAATCAGATAGCGTTTAGGCTCTTTTTCATCAAATATAAAAACCCAGCCCAGTTCATGGCTCGTTCGGCAGCAACCCTGAGACGCTTTACAGCCCTAGACCCTAAAAGGTCAAAAGGCCGTCTTATTCTCAATATACATTTTATTACCCAATCTGCTCCCAACATTAAATAAAACTCCAAAAACTGGAATTTGGCCCTCAAACCCCACAACAGGACTTAATTAACCTCACCTTCAAGGTGTGCAATAACAGAAAAAAGTTGCAATTCCTTGCCTCCACTGTGAGACAAACCCCAGCCACATCTCCAGCACACAAGAATTTCCAAACGCCTGAACCATAGCAGCCAGGCGTTCCTCCAGAACCTCCTCCCCCAGGAGCTTGCTACAAGTGCCAGAAATCTGATCACCAGGCCAAGGAATGCCTGCAGCCCAGGATTCCTCCTAAGCCGTGTCCCATCTGTGTGGGACCCCACTGGAAATCGGACTGTTCAACTCACCTGGCAGCCACTCCCAGAGCCCCTGGAACTCTGGCCCAAGGCTCTCTGACTGACTCCTTCTTGGCTTGCCGGCTGAAGACCGATGCTGCCTGATCACCTCAGAAGCCCTGTAGACCATCACGGATGCCGAGCTTTAGGTAACTCACAGTGGAGGATAAGTCCGTCCCCTTCTTAATCAATACGGAGGCTACCCACTCCACATTACCTTCTTTTCAAGGGCCTGTTCCCTTGCCCCCATAACTGTTGTGGGTATTGACAGCCAGGCTTCTAAACCTCTTAAAACTCCCCCACTCTGGTGCCAACTTACACAACACCCTTTTATGCACTCTTTTTTAGTTATCTCCACCTGCCCAGTTCCCTTATTAGGCCGAGATATTTTAACCAAATTATCTGCTTCCCTGACTACTCCTGGACTACAGCCACATCTCATTGCCGCCCTTCTCCACAACCCAAAGCCTCCTTCGAGTCTTCCTCTCATATCCCCCCACCTTAACCCGCAAGTATAGGATATCTCTACTCCTTCCCTGGCAACTGATCACAGGCCCATTACCATCCCATTAAAACCTAATCACCCTTACCCCACTCAATGCCAATATCCCATCCCACAGCACGCTTTGAAAGGATTAAAGCCTGTTAACACTCGCCTGCTACAGCATGGCCTTTTAAAGCCTATAAACTCTCCTTACTTTTCCCCCATTTTACCTGTCCTAAAACCAGACAAGGTTTACAAGTTAGTTCAGAATCTGCGCCTTATCAACCAAATTGTTTTGCCTATCCACCCCGTGGTGCCAAACCCATATACTCTCCTATCCTCAATACCTCCCTCTACTACCCATTATTCTGTTCTAGATCTCAAACATGCTTTCTTTACTATTCCTTTGCACCCTTCATCCCAGCCTCTCTTTGCTTTCGCTTAGACTGACCCTGACACCCATTAGGCTCAGCAAATTAGCTGGGCTGTACTGCCACAAGGCTTCACAGACAGCCCCCATTACTTCAATCAAGCCCAAATTTCATCCTCATCTGTTACCTATCTCGGCATAATTCTCATAAAAACACATGTGCTTTCCCTGCTCAATCTCCCAAACCTCAATCCCTTACAAAACAACAACTCCTTTCCTTCCTAGGCATGGTTAGTGTGGTCAGAATTCTTACACAAGAGCCAGGACCGCACCCTGTAGCCTTTCTGTCCAAACAATTTGTCCTTACTGTTTTAGCCTAGCCCTCATGTCTGCGTGCAGAGGCTGCCGCTGCTTTAATACTTTTAGAGGCCCTAAAAATCACAAACTATGCTCAACTCACTCTCTACATTTCTCATAACTTCCAAAATATATTTTCTTCCTCATATCTGACGCATATACTTTCTGCTTCCCGGCTCCTTCAGCTATACTCACTCTTTGTTAAGTCCCACAATTGTTCCTGGCCGGGACTTCAATCTGGCCTCCCACATTATTCCTGATACCACACCTGACCCCCATGACTGTATCTCTCTGATCCACCTGATATTCACCCCATTTCCCCATATTTCCTTCTTTCCTGTTCCTCACCCTGATCACGCTTGATTTATTGATGGCAGTTCCACCAGGCCTAATTGCCACATACCAGCAAAGGCAGGCTATGCTATAGTACAAGCCACTAGCCCACCTCTTAGAACCTCCATTTCCTTTCCATCGTGTAAATCTATCCCCAAGGAAATAACTTCTCAGTGTTCCATCTGCTATTCTACTACTCCTCAGGGATTATTCAGGCCCCCTCCCTTCCCTACACGTCAAGCTCGAGGATTTGCCCTCACCCAGGACTGGCAAATTAGCTTTACTCAACATGCCCAAGTCAGGAAACTAAAATACCTCTTAGTCTAAATAAACACTTTCACTGAATAAGTAAAGGCCTTTCCTACAGGGTCTGAGAAGGCCACCACAGTCATTTCTTCCCTTCTGTCAGACATAATTCCTCAGTTTAGCCTTCCCACCTCTATACAGTCTGATAACAGACGAGCCTTTATTAGTCAAATCAGCCAATTAGTTTTTCAGGCTCTTAGTGTTCAGTGAAACCTTTATATCCCTTACGGTCCTCCGTCTTCAAGAAAAGTAGAACGGACTAAAGGTCTTTTAAAAACACATCTCACTAAGCTCAGCCACCAACTTAAAAAGGACTGGACAATACTTTTACCACTTTTATTTCTCAGAATTCAGGCCTGTCCTCAGAATGCTACAAGGTACAGCCCATTTATCTCCTGTATAGATGCTCCTTTTTATTAGGCCCCAGTCTCATTCGACACCAGACCAACTTAGACTGTGCCCCAAAAAAACTTGTCATCCCTACTATCTTTTGTCCAGTCATACTCCTATTCACCGTTCTCAACTACTCATACATGCCCTGCTCTTGTTTTCACTGCTGGTTTACACTGTTTCTCCAAGCCATCACTGCTGATATCTCCTGGTGCTATCCCCAAACTGCCACTCTTAACTCTTGAAGTAAATAAATAATCTTTGCTGGCAGGACTATGCTGAATCTCCTTAGGCACTCTTTAATCAGATATCCTGAGTCATCCCAATTCTTAAACCTTTTATACCTGTTTTTCTCCTTCTGTTATTCCATTTTGTTTTTCAATTCATACAAAACCATATCCAGGCCATCACCAATCATTCTATATGACAAATGTTTCTTCTAACATCCCCACAATATCACCCCTTACCACAAGATCTCCCTTCAGCTTAATCTCTCCCACTCTAGGTTCCCACGCCACCCCTAATCCCACTTGAAGCAGCCCTGAGAAACATCGCCCATTCTCTCTCCATACCACCCCCCAAAAATTTTCGCCGCCCCAACACTTCAACACTATTTTGTTTTATTTTTCTTATTAATATAAGAAGGCAGGAATGTTAGGCCTCTGAGCCCAAGCCAAGCCATCACATCCCCTGTGACTTGCATGTATATGCCCAGATGGCCTGAAGTAACTGAAGAATCACAAAAGTGTATATGCCCTGCCCCACCTTAACTGGTGACATTCCACCACAAAAGAAGTGTAAATGGCCAGTCCTTGCCTTAAGTGATGACATTACCGTGCGAAAGTCCTTTTCCTGGCTCATCCTGGCTCAAAAAGCACCCCCACTGAGCACCTTGTGACCCCCACTCCTGCCCGCCAGAGAACAAACCCCCTTTGACTGTAATTTTCCTTTACCTACCCAAATCCTGTAAAACGGCCCCACCCTTATTTCCCTTTGCTGACTCTCTTTTCGGACTCAGCCTGCCTGCACCCAGGTGAAATAAACAGCCATGTTGCTCACACAAAGCCTGTTTGGTGGTCTCTTCACACGGACGCGCATGAAAGATTCCACTCTGTCGCTGGCATTTCAAAATAGTGGCTGTACTCAGTATCTAAAATAAGAGCTTAAATTAAGATTGTTAGTGAAATGTATCTGCTGCTACAGATTAGATGCCATAATCTATATTCAACCTATATTCAACGTCTTTCTCTACTTCCCATTTCGGAGACCATTCATCTTAGTGGGGATTGTTACTGTCTAGGTCCATTTCCTCGTGGGCACAGATCTTCGTTCCTGAGGTTTCTACGCCTCTCAATACCTTGGTGTTCTCAGTCCATGATTGCTAAAAATGCTCACTTACTCTCATCACAGAGAAAGAAGCACTAGGGGATATCCCAGTGAATTTCTCACATTCCAGACTCATGCCCTCCATGCCCTGATTCAGGAACAGCAACTCTAGCACCTCATTGTGGCAGTTATGAGTTGCAGAGTTGCAGAGATCTGCAGAGTTGCAGATCTCTGCAGGTGCATTTAATTGTCTGAGCTCTGAAATTAAGTCCATGCTTCCCATGGACTATTCCCAGCCAATAATTTACCAAGTAAAGAATACTAAGGTAAATCTAGTCATAGGAGGTAGAGGACTCCTCTGACAAGCAAATTTGATTCAAGGACTCCCTAACAGCCTTGCCAATCTCTATTATAATTGTGTTGAATCTGAGATGCTTCTACCCAATCTTCTCTCTCCTTTAACTAGGATTAGATCTTCATCAAAGTGTCATAGCATTGCCAACTTCCTTCTTACTCTTTCCCAATTTCCCTCACAATTATGGCGAATTTAAATATATGGCAAATGGCTAATCCTCTCTTGGTGTCTTTTTCTTGGAGGACCTGACACAACATAAGTGATACTATGACAGCAAACTTTATAGAAGATTCCATAGCAAAGATAGAGGAGGGTGACTGTTTAAAGCAGCAGTATTGAACACTTGCTGCACTTATGAGCATCTCCAGAAGGCCATCTGAACTTCAGAACTCCCACTGCTCCAGTTTTTTGAGGTCCTTTTTGCAACCTAATCATCACAATTCAACTTCTTCCTTTTTTCAGTTCTGCACTGTCATGGCCTTTCTGGTGTAGTTCCTGATAGCACTCTCCAATCAACCCCCTGTAAGGCAATCTCATTCTGGGAAACCCAACCTATGACTGCAATGCAAACATTCTTTTCTACCTTTGTTATAGAATCTTTTATTAAATTGACATTGCTCATGAATGCTTTTAAGATGATTTTTTTTTTCAAAATTTGAAAAAGCGTTGAACTTCAGATTTGTGTTTAGGCCACACAGACAAAGCCCTAAAGGAGCCCTGAAGAGAAAAAGATCCTTTGAGAATTAGTGTTTGTGAATTTGCACAAATTGATGAAGCTTAGGGTTTCCCCAGTCATAGGCTTTGGAAGGGGTTGAGGAAAGAATATTATGGTCAAAGGAGTCCTCAAAAGACATCAGACTATAATAATTTTATGATAATAAATCTATTATGTTAAATTGTTAGGGGATCTATCGAAATATTGTTATGTGTTTGGAGCCAGAACACCACTGGGAAATTAAGGCTAAAGTTTAGGCTTGGATATTTTCTACTTGGAGATTGGAGTTGAGGCCATAAAAAGGAAAATATGCTTTGAAAGAAAATACTTAGTTCTAAATTTCTGACAACCTTCTCTACATTTGCAACCCTAAACTTGCTCTGACATTCTTCACTTTTCCTTACTGCTTTGTTATCATATTTTGTACTTTTTACCATGTAACCTATTGTATATTTTAGTTATTAATCTTGTATATTTTTTGTCTACCTCATCTATAATGTAGTTTCAAAAAGGGCAAGGTTTTCTCTTTATATCACTATGAAATTCCCAGAACCTGGAATAATATCTGGCTCATATTTGGTTCTTAATAATTTCATGAGAATAAATGAATATGAATGAATAAACGAATTTCAAAAGAGTTTAGATAAGAGAGTTATATAACAGAAGCCAGCCTTTTTACTGAAGTAAAATGAAATTTATTTTTCTAAGAAAAAGGATTACTGTACCCTGATCTGGAATTTAAGTAAGAAAGATGAGTTTTACTCTTGCTTATATGTGAAATATACTAAGACAGTGCTTTTAAAACTTCATTGCACTTACAAGGCAATCTTGCTAAAATGTGTACTCTATTCCAGTTTTTCAAGTGGTACCTGAGATTCAGCACTTCTAAAAAGCTCCAAGGTGATGAAGGTGCTGCTATTTGGAGGCCATACTTTGAGTTGCCAGATGCTAAAAATTCAACAGATGGGGTATGTAAGCAGATAGTGTAGCATATTGAAAACAACTCTCAGTTTGAATCAGAAGCCTGGGTCTGTGATATTATGACACTAACTAGCTTAATATTTTGTGGATTATTGTGCATGAAATATATCCATTTAAATATCATACTTTCAATTTAAATTATGGGTTTCAACTTTGCCAGGCAAATATAATCAACAATATATTCAATAGTATGCCACAGCTAAAGACACAAATGAAAAC
Source organism: Pan paniscus (assembly GCF_029289425.2). Classification (NCBI taxonomy): domain Eukaryota; kingdom Metazoa; phylum Chordata; class Mammalia; order Primates; family Hominidae; genus Pan; species Pan paniscus. The sequence continues at coordinate 90,281,867 of NC_073252.2, read as the reverse complement.
AATGATCTCAGACTTTTGATCCAGGTGCCAAGTTAGAAAAAGAAGTTAAAACAGTGTAGTTTATTTCTGTTCAATGTCCTGTATAGGTGGAAACTAATTTCAGGGTTAATTTTTGGTTAAACAACTAGCTTGGAAATTTATAATTATTTGGGATTGAGGACCAAACAAGGTGAGGCACGATAAAGAAATTAGAAGGGGATCGCTATGAAAATCAAGATGAATAAAACGAAGGGAGTGTTTACGGCAAAGTAAAAAAAGGGGCATCAAATTTTAATTCACTGCTGCAAAGTAGAGCTCTTATATCTATTGCTGATGTAAGGAGACAATCTGGATTATACTGTGAGAAGGAAAGCATAACAAACAACAATCCTTGACAGTATTCAGATTAACAACCTTGTAGTTGAGGTTGTTGGTACAACCAGTTAAATGAAGAAAAATTAGGTGAGACATGGATATATATTAAGTATAAGACACAAAGTTAGAAAAAATATACTGTCTTTTTTCTCTTTTTATCTGAATATGTAACTATTCTAATCTGAAGCAGATTACATGGTCATAGTTGATTTAAGACTAGAAGCATAAATTTTCTCTTTTGAATTCCGTTAGAGTCTACTCTGGCATTCCCTCCTATGTACGCAAGGGTTTGTAGGTAAAGATTGAGGGCGCTTAACAAACTAAGTAAAAAGAAACACATGTTACTGTGTATGTAAATTATTATTTTTAGAAGATATTCTTAATAGGTTCTTCTTAATACTTGTTAGTAATTATCAAAGGGCATTTTTCCAATTTTCCACCTTCCCAATTTATTAGAATTTTGACTTGTTTCAATGATTTTACACCCAGAAGTATAGCCTATAAGACAAAATAAATATTTTAATTTATTCATGGTCACTATTTCTTATCTGCAAATTATTCCTTACTCCTCTTCCTTAACTTTTTAGTTATATTTTATATGTTAATGAGAAAGCAAAATACAAATATTTTCTGCATTACAATGCAGATGTCTTGCTACTTTTGCTCTATGACTATGAATTTTGAAATCTCATCAAAATTTGAATTTGTTTTTCTTATTTTATAATCCTGATTAAAACACAGAATAAATAAGCACTCCCAAGAACATTTGATGTCATTTTCTTTACTTATTCGGCCTGATTGCCTTTAGGAGAGTGATGTCAAATAAGAATCGAACTTTGAAAGTCTTAAAGCAAACATATACAAGTAACATGATTATGAGATTGCATTTTTTAGGTTGGCAATGCAGATTCTGGTGGTTAAAGATCCTGAAGTTTTTCACAGACAATTTGGCACCTCTGAAAGAGATAACAGGTTGCTTCAAAGCTTTGATTGTCTGTGATAGAGAAATTAGAAAATTGAGCACCACTTGATGAAACAGCTGAACCAATTTTATGTTTCCAATTCATTTTCTCACAAAAAATGCTTGAAATTAAGGGCATAAATAAGTAAAAAATGAGCCAAATTGTTTTTACATTTATTTAAAAAAATAGAAATTGAGAAGTGAGTTACTTCTTTAATGAACAGCTCTGTACTGGGAGAAAATTTCTGTTTAAGAAACTTAACGGAAGTGTGTAATGAAATTATCTTACCACCTTTCAGTGAAAATATCCTTAAATTATTTTGCCCAGCAAAATCCTTTGACAGGGACAGAAGAATGACAAGTAGTTTGCTCCCCTCCCTCTCTGCCCTTTGGTAATTTTAATTTTTCTACTCTACATTTCAGTGGAGCAGGTTAATATCTTAAAAATTAATTTATAGTTAAAAATGGTTATTTATATTATTTCTTCATCTCTGAATTTGAAAAATTCTGAGGTATTATTTGAAATTTTGATAAGATCCTAAATAAGATTCAACTCTTGCACAAAAGAATTAGAAATATTTGTTTTATGTCTTAGCACAGTAAAAAAAACTTCCTGATTGAATTAAGTGGCTTCCTGGGTCACACCTGATTGCCTGTATATGTTAGTACATCTCTAAGTTTAGTGATTCTAAATATTTGAAGCATATGACAAAGATAAAAGTCATTATCAGTGATTCTCATTAGTTTACTCTTTAATGTCAAAGTATAATTATCAAAAACGTAAAGCATGACTGTCATACAAATATACAGTGATCACATTTCAAAGATTTTGTTCAACACATAAAGGAGGAAGCCAGTGAGATGAAAAATCTGATCCAAACGAGAATTAGAAAAACAAAGATTATATAGTACAGACTTTACATAAGTTCAACAAGATAGTTAGTGTCCTACAGGGCAATAAAACCATAACTTTTGTGATGGTATTTAGCAGAAGAAAAAATTCAGACAAGTTCTACAAATTAGTATGTAAATTTGAAGTGTCCGAGGTCTTAACTTTTTAGTAAATTTCAAAGTCACATGAAAGTAAATTCCTTTGGAAAATTAAGTATTCTTTGGGTGATCCTGTTAAACAGCTTTTCAGTATGATAATGAAATGAAATGCTGAAATATCTTATAATAACATTTCTAAGTTTTAGATAATTTCTTAATACTAATTTCTAAACCAAACTTTAAAATGTGATTAAATTAAAAATCTTATGTGTATAGATTTCTGTGTGTATTTATTTATGTGGGAGTATAAAAAATACCTGATTTTTGATATTTGAATTTGAGAGAAACAGTGTTTGTGGATAAATTAATCATAGAAAATTAGAGCCTTGCTTGAAAGAAAATGACATGATTACACATCCTGTGGAAAAAAAACTTCCAACATAAACTAAAAATTTAAAAGCAAAAATATAAAAGTTGATTGAGATATTTATTTAAATATCATTGGACTTAAATCATGTGAATGGGGCAGACCCTAATATTCTTTCCCATCAGCCACTCCCTCTTTTTCCCTGTCAAGTCTGTAATTTGGTTGAAGAATTCAAAGATACTGTGGTCAGGGCATTTCAGTTCCTTCTCAGGCCCAGGAAAATAATGAAGAATTGGTCAGAGTCTTAAATGGTATTCCCATTTCTTTTTGCTAATGATTGCTGTAGGAGTGGCCAGGAAGATGTGTGAAATGAATTGTTTGAAAAGTTCCTCCCCCAAATGAAAGAAATGCTAAAGCAAAAATAACATTTTTGTCTTCCACATTACTTTGTGATCTGTGATACTTGAATAGCAATCCTTTGGCCATAAGGCAGAAGAGCATCAGGATAAAAACCAGCATGCTCAGGATGGCAGAACAGAAAGTTGTAAGAATCTGAGTTTTCATGAAATAATTGTGCTAACCTTCCAACTTTGTTTTATGAAAATAATATTTCTTGTTTACGTCAATTTAGTGTTCTGTTATTTGCAAATATTAGTATTCAAATTGATGTTAATATTTTTAAACAGTATATGAGTATAAATAATAATATGAGATATTGGTATTTAATAAAACAAATATTTAGAAAAATAATTGTAGCATACAATTCTTAACTCCACTTAATTATTTTCCCCAAAATAAAGGCAGTTACTTGGCCACATCTGCTGAATAAATGTAATGCAGATGGAAGTTACTATTTGGAGTTATCATCATGTAATCTGGATAAATCTTATCTATAAATCTCATTTATTATTTAATTAAATGTTGGCACATTATTCTTTTCGCATGAACCAGATCATTGTTCAATGTTACTTTTGTTGCATTTTTTTCCATGTAAGCAGTTGAGAAACTTGAGACCTTGGCCTGAGCTTAATTCTTTATTTCTCTTTGTTAAGTGGAGACTTGACCTTAACCTCTGTTTCTAAATACAGCATTGTTTTTTCTTTCCATGGCCATGATTTTATTTACTGGAAAAAATAGAACCCTAGGAAAAAAGGGAAGGAGAAAATTGAGACTGAGCAAGTTGTAGAGCATTGATTCTAAGTGCCAGGGATGGCTTATAATCAGTATAGTTGTTGTGGTTTCTGGATGCTTATTTAATGTTCTCTTATCAAAAGAATAATTCTCTCATGTGTAGTTTCTGAAATGTGACAGCACTCCAGCACTTTGTTTTAAAGCAAGGATAGTCTTCTCTCCCCACAGAATGGTTTATTATTGTCATCATCATCATCATCATCATCACCATTACCATCTCAATTATTTAAAATATTTTCCACTTTACTAAAATTTATATGAAGTGCTGAATATATAATTTCCTCTTTAAGTACCCATTTTATGATTTTGATTTCTAAAGCAATTTCTCCTGATCTTTTACTTACATTTTCTTCTACAAAGAGGCAAAGTTTAATTTTTTCTCTCATGTGAAATACACTCCAATCTATATTTAGTAGAAGGTAGCTGTGGAAACATTAGCTATGAATGTTTTGATTCTTGTAAATTATAAAATAAAATTATAATAATGTAGGCTTATTCTTTAAGTTCCACTGGGGAGAGATTTTTGGTTTAATATTTTAGAGGTGTTTAATTTCTAATAGAGGAAAATACTTGAAGAGAGGGGAGGTTGTAATACATTTATCTGCATGTATCTTCTTGTTAGCTGTGATGAAATATTATAACAGGACCAATATAATTATTTAAAGGTATGATCATAAATCACTCATAACAGAGCAGCATCCAGCAGGCTAAACATCAAGTGAGGGATTATTCTTATTTGCTAGTGATTCATTTTAACAAGAAGGTAAACTGGTAGCTATTCCAGAGAGAAGTGGGATTAACTTGCTTACTTATAGAAGGGTCCAGTATTCTCTTAGGAGGAAGCCTGCAGAAATACTGGTCTATCATAAAAATTTCATGAGGGCAACATAAACATATTTCATTACTGTAGACTTTTTTTTTGCCAATTTGACATTCAATAATTAAATCATTTGTGTCTCTTTTAGATCTCCACAGTAAAACTGAGCTTATAGATATTCTTAACTAACAATTTCAATTGTCCTAATTGATAAAGAATTTGCATGAATAATACAATTATGCAAAAATAACATTTTTGTTTATAAAAATATGTCACCCTTCACTCAATAATTCTTTAAGCATACACTGTCATTAGCCCACAAATTGCAGGGCTGGACTGTATTTTTTTTAATATTGTGGTAGAGAAGTTTGAAAAGAATACAGAAAACTCAGTGAATGAATAGAAGCAAAGTTTCTAAATAAGGACAGGCACTAACATCTACCTATTTATACCTATCAGGTTGAGAGGTATTTTTTATAAAAAGAGGCTGAGGTATAGAATAATGGGACTAGACCATCAACTCTGAAAATTTCTACTCCACCAGATAGATTTACAACATGATCCTACCAGGAAGTGTGAGGTCCTAGAAAGAAGGCTTCTTACTTCCTTCAACATCAGAGTATTTTCCTGTTGCTATAGTTGTACTGTATGCCAAAATGGTAGGCCAAAGAAATATTGTTCCTTATGGGTGATTTACATTTGGAAAAATTAATGCCTTTATTGTTTAAAAATTGATCATAATATGAGATACTTATCTACAGAAAACATTCCACTGTATCTGATGGGGCTTACGCCATCATTCAACTTGATGAGTTCAAGAAACATTTGTAAAATCATTATTACCAAATTAAAATACAAGTAAAAGAGAAGCCAATGGACAAATCCTTAATGTCTCACGGTCTCACGAAATTTTTTTCTTTAATTCCTGTATATTGTTTTGAATATGAAATTTCTATTTTTCCTCTTTATCCAGAGTAGGATTTAATGGCATCAAGATTACAGCAAGAGTGTCGTCAATGTCTGAGAGAAAAGGCACAGGACAATTCATGTAATCTACTTTTTAACTCCTCACTATGCCAGCAGCACACTTGGAGAGGAATGTTATAATGGAAGAAGCTGCCCAGTCACTGATTAAAATGTAAGAAACTGTGCTCCATTGCAGACATCTCCTGTTATGTGTTCATGAGCATATATGTGTTCTAGTATGTGTAACCTTTAAGACAATGATGGAATTTGAACCATGCTTTAGGACTGACACAGGTAAGAGAGTCTTGTATTAATAAGCTTCAAAATATTTTATTGTAACTTAAATTACCTCAGCAATGATACTGGGGTAGTCAGAAAAAAAATTCACCTAATTTTGAACTGATTTTTTTTAAACTTTAGTAGCTTTGTGTTAGACAGATAATGTAATCTCTGAGTTTCAATTAACTTATTTATGGTATGGTAGTAAAACTACCCTCTATACAGTGCTCTTGATAGAGTTTTTAGATATAAATAGTTTCTGTGGTGGAAGGATTTGTTTTTCCAGTTGAGTCACATGTAATGTTTGACAAACATAAGAAGATATTTGAGATGAAAAAATGACGTTATATAAAGGCACAGAAAGAGAAAATACAAGTTTGATTGAAGTAGAGGGCTTATAAAAGGAAAATAAGTGTTAAAAGTGAGCTTTGGGGCAGATTGTGGAGTGCTTCATACAGATTGGGATCTACAGGAGTCTAACTGGCTACTAGACTTCTTGAGACATAAAATGATTGATTTAACTGGAAGCAATATGCATGTTAGAAAGGAGAAAAAACTCCTAATGGAGGTAGCAGTTCAATTAGGAAGCTATTATTGTGGTAAATGCAGCACTGGATTGCAAGTGTTAGCTCTTAGTGTATTTTTGACAATGATTGGTCTCTCAAGACTTTAGTTTCTTTGACTATTAAGTAAAAGCATTTACATTAGATGAATTCTATAATTTGGTATGACTTCTAGATATGACTCCTCCATGATATGGACTTGAATTTGAGTAGTGACAATCCAAAGAGAATGGGAGATAAAAATGAAAAGCAAATACTTTTGTTATAGCAAGCAAACAGCAGCAAAAAAACACATGGTAAACTTGGTTACTTACTGGGTATATGTTTTTGTCATTTCACAAGATATTTTAAAGCCAATACTTAGCTCATAAATTATTGTTAATTTCTAAATATATTTCTGATATTTTCAGTTTTTCCTTTTTCCTCTGCTTTCTTTTTCTTCTTTTTAATATCATGTTTCCTCTCAAAATTTCTTTCTGAACTATAAACCAATTTTGAAAAAAATCTTAAAGTTTGCCTTTGGGCTGTGACTAGTAATACAGGAGAATTTTTCAGAAGTTTATGAGAAGTGAAAAAGGGGTAAAAAGAACGAAAAATAACAGACCTTACATCCTCACCAAGTACTCCTGGGATTTCATGCAATATAAAATAATGTTATAAGGGAAAAGCACGGAAGCATTTATAAAAGTTACAAAATAGTATTTTTGAGGAAGGATGATAAAAATTTTACAATAGTTCTTTTATTTCATGTGAATTCTTTCTCATTCAGAATTTTGATAACCTAAAGATGATTGTATATTTTGGCTTAATCTCTGTAAATGTAAACTCAGCCAGGTAAAATATATATCCTTTCACATAAGCGTAGCCTCCCTTAAATTTAGAATATTTATTGTAAAGAAATATCAGAAGTAAATAGAATTTCTTTTCTAGAATAAAGAATACAGAGATGGAGTGAAGTAAGTACAAAGTGCATGAGTGAATGAAGGATGGAGACCATTTTTTAAAAAAATGTGTAAGAGTGATATCTTTCACCTATCCTTGGGGGAAAAAAGTGAAGAGAGGTGCTTGAGTGGTAGTATGGTAGCTTTTTCTCTTGCCATCACCAGCACAAGTGAAGAAAAGCCACAGTGTGTGTAACTGCTCTCTTAAGACTCTATTCTCAGAAACTAAGATTAGTTTACAATGTAATGCTTATCAGTTTCTCTGTTTCCAACTTAAAACAAAGTAGAACTTAAAGAGACAATTCTGGATAATTAACGTTATTCTCTGGTGTAGAGCTTGATACTTTTGCCTAATTTTGAGAAAGTATTGTTTGCCTTTTTCTCTTTCTTTCTCTAGGTCCTTCACTGATTCATTCTGGCAATATCAGCCTGAGGTATATGTTTTTCTGTCCTACAATTCAGGCATTTGGTAAAATTGTGGAACTCAGTGTTATTCCATTTTTTTCCTTAATAGATATTTTTTCAGTTTTTGCTATGTGCCAAGCACTGTATAGGTGCTAGAAATACAAAGGAAAAAGAAAGAAGGCATCTCTTTTCTCAGCAGGATTAACATTCTAAAGGGTGAGACTGAATCCAAGGAAGAATTTTGTTGATGAAAACACAAAATGAAAATTAAATAGAATCAAAATTAACTAGTAAATTATTATTATTTTTAAGATATTTTAAAGCAAACACAATATATAGCACATATATAAAATATTTTAAAGCATAGATATATTGCATATTGCTTTATACATATTTTAAAACAAATATGTATACAATTTCAGACCAAAGCGTCTCCTGATTAATGAGAGAAACAGAGTTTAACTGATACATATATATTCCAGAGAAGAGTCTATATATGTAGTAAGCAAAAACAGAATGAAACAATAAAATAATGCAATTTAGAAAAATGTAACAGAAGAAAAATGCACACATAAGAACTCTAACTTCCCTCCTTTTTTTCACTTTGTACTACCCTGCCTTTCTTTCCTCCCTCCTTTACTTCTAACTACTTATTTTATTTTAAAAAATATTTGAGATAACTGCATTGAGTTAAATTAACTAATGAGAAGGTTTTAATTTTTATATCTCAATCATTAATATATTGGATGGTTATTCTTAAATTCAACAGTGTACTCATGCATAACGCTCTCTCCTATTGGAAAGCAAATTCTTATTATAGTTAATATAATCTATCTTTATGAGAGTCCCTACAACAGATATAGTGTCAATTTAATATGGCTATATCTTGTAACATTCCTTAATTTAGGCCAATGGTGGTTTGCCATAGCATCCCACTTACCTTTTAAATTTGAACATTTAAAATGAATGAAATCCTGGGACTTCTGCTGAGAATAAGAACAAAGAGGGCTAAAATATACCCTTCCACCCAAAGTGTTTGAACATCTTGCAGTGTTCTGGTGATTCTATCACTTTACACTGATTTTCTTCCAGCACAATTTTCAATTCAAAAGTAACATGTGCAGAGAGGTAAGAAGTCAAAGAGACAGTAGCTGCTAAGAGGCAGAGAAGCTTTTCAAAGTCACACTGGACTGGGGGGACAAACTTGAAAAGTTATCTACCACTGTAAGCAGACTTGCAGGACTATAGTTTGGAGATGAGAGTAGAATAATGAAGCCCAGCATACAGAATTTATTGTTTCTTTAATGGCGATCATTAAAAAGTCAGGAAACAACAGGTGTTGGAGAGGATGTGGAGAAATAGGAACACTTTTACACGTTGGTGGGACTGTAAACTAATTCAACCATTGTGCAAGACAGTGTGGTGATTCCTCAAGGATCTAAAACTAGAAATGCCATTTGACCCAGCCATCCCATTACTGGGTATATACCCAAAGGATTATAAATCATGCTGCTGTAAAGACACATGCACACGTATGTTTATTGCGGCACTATTCACAATAGCAAAGACTTGGAACCAACCCAAATGTCCAACAATGATAGACTGGATTAAGAAAATGTGGCACATATACACCATGGAATACTATGCAGCCATAAAACAGGATGAGTTCATGTCCTTTGTAGGGACATGGATGAAGCTGGAAACCATCATTCTGAGCAAACTATCACAAGGACAGAAAACCAAACACCACATGTTCTCATGCATAGGTGGGAATTGAACAATGAGAACACTTGGACACAGAGTGGGGAACATCACACACTGGGGCCTGTTGTGGGGTGGGGAGCTGGGGGAGGGATAGCATTAGGAGATATAACTAATGTAAATGACGAGTTAACGGGTGCAGCACACAAACATGGCACATGTATACATATGTAACAAACGTGCACGTTGTGCACATGTACCTTAGAACTTAAAGTATATTTAAAAAAAAGACTTCCTTTTATAGGCAGATCAAGCTGGGAGGTAGAGAAGGCAAACAGAAAGCTGTTGATAAAATTCTAAATATCTAACAAAAATTATTGGTGGTGCTATAGTTCTGGGAAGGAAAAATTGGCATTTAGAGGCTGATAGTGAATGGTCTTATTAAACAGCCCATAAATTTATTCTAAACTTCTGAAATTCCAAATTCTAAAAGTACCAGATAATCAGAAATTAGATGGTCTCCCAAAAATCTAAAGCTGATCTGCAAATTACTTTAGTTCCTGACAAGATTAAGGTTATTTTCTCCTACTCTCAGTGACTACCAAGACCAGCAAAACAATTGTTTCTTGAGGAAGATCACATCAAAAGATTCCATACCTTTCCTCATGCAGTTTCTGTCATCCAATTAAAAGTAATAAGGCAAAACTTTCATTTTATACCATGATGCCATATACTGGGCCTAAGTTCAGCTTTTGATGTACTTTGGATAGTTGTCCCAGCCCAAATCTCATGTTGAATTGTAATCCCCAATGCTGGAAGTGTATCCTGGTGGGAGGTGTTTGGATCATGAGGGTGGGTCTCATGGATTAGCACTGTCTTTGTGATAGAGAGTTCTTGGAAAATCTGGTCATTTAAAAGTGTGTGACACTTTCCCCCTACTCCCTCTCTTGTTCCTGTTTTCACCATGTGAAGTACCTGCTCCCACTTCACCTTTTGCCATGTGTAGAAGTTCCCTGAGGCCTCCCCAGAAGCTGAGCAAATGCCACCACCACGCTTCCTGTATAGCTTACAGAACTGTGAGCCAATTAAACATATTTTCTTTGTAAATTACCCAGTCTATATATTTTTGATAGCAATACAGGAACAGCCTAATATACCCTTCCACTGATAAACAATTAGAAAACAGGATTAAATATATGGCAGAGCTGTTTTCAGAGATTGGACAAAGACATGGGTTTTGATCCAACAGGATGTATATACCTTAGAGAAAAAAAATAAATTTATGTGTACAGTATTAAAAAAATGTGAATTATCACAGACTACTCATCAGAAAAAAAACAATGTACATGTGAAGGATACAATGGAAAGTCACTTAAACTAAGATGAAAGGGAAAAAAACACAAAAAAACTTGTTCACTTATAATTCTATATCCAGGTTTACTGAAACCTTTTCTCCAGACAAAATGTGACAAAATCTGATAGAATTTGTTGTCAGCAGACGAACATAACAGGAAATGTTAAAAGAAGTTCCTCCCTGAAGATGAAGAAAAATGAAGCCAGATGGAAAATTGAATTTACACAAGGAATGACAGTGTCTAGAATGGTAAATATGTGCATGAATATAAAACACTTTGAAATTTTAATTTTTAATACCTTTAAAATATAATTAAGTAAAATGAATTATTTTGAGGTCTATAACCCTGATGTAAGTAAAATGTATAACAACAAAGCACAAAAATCAGTTCGGAGGAAATAAAATTAAATGTTACATGAAGCAGAGTAATATTATTTGAAGGTAGACTGGAAAAAGCAGAAGTATGGCCGCTAGCAGTGAATAGCATTAAAATTTCATCAGATAATTTAAGTGCATAAAAATATTATATTTTTATATAATATTGTATATAATAAATATTAAAGATGAGTGACTAGGGACATTGAATACCCACCCTGTCCAAAAGGAAGAATCAAAATTATGAATAGATAATTGTACCTGGAACAGAACATCTAGGAGAGAACACTAGAGTCCAACAGAAAAGCCACAAGAAACACCTGGGGCATAGAAGAAGAAAGTGAGTGGTCAGCTCAGTTGAGATCGGGATCAACTGGGAGCCCAGGGGTGCTCAGTGTTGTAAGGAAAAGGTAAGGGAGAGAACTTCAGCAGTCCACATCTCCAGCATGGACTGCTGCAATCCTAACCATGGGAGAAGTCCTGTACTCACACAAACACTAGTGTAGGCTCCAAACACTAGTGATTTGGAGAACCCATGAGGGCACTGAACCAGACAGGGAACTCAAACTGGGTCACTCACCCCATTGAGACCTAAGTGGCTACAGCAAGGTACCAATGTGAGAACACAGCCATGACAAGACTGCTTCCTGCCCTGGGAACCATAGCTCCCATATCTCCACAACTTGGGAGCCCCCACTGACATCCCCTAGTGCCTACCCAAAGAGCTACAGTGTCATCGTGCTGTCTGGACCGAAAGGTGTTGTGGAATCCCCAGTATTCTAGCCCACAGGGATTACTACTCTCCAGAAAAAAAGGATAGTTCAGATCACCAAAAAGGCAGCACCACTTAGGACAAAGGAAACAAAAGCACATGCTTTCTGGGCTGAGAGCTTTCTGTTTGGGGATGTGAGAAGTGACCCTGCTCCAAGCAGTGGCACAAACTGTGCTCAGCCTTGCAAACAGAGTGATATCCCTTCCCACTGGCAGAGTGGCTTCTACACTTGGACCGACACATAGAAAATGGAATCCCTTCTCCTGCCCCTTGCACTTCTGTAGGCACAGCTGCTGTTGCTACCGCAGGAGGCTGGGGCAGTAGAGCTGAATGGCTGCCTTTTTGGGGCTGTTAGTTGTGAGTGTACCCCCACATGTGGTGTGGCCTCCATGCATGGACTGTCCCATGAAAGATGGGTGTCCTCACCCTGTGCAGTGCTGCTGCTACTGAGAGTGGCAAGGCTGGGAGCTGCATGTCTGAGACTGTGGGTGTCAACCCCTTACCACGTCACCACCAACACCAGTGTACACCACTCAGGGCCAAGAGAGTCATCCTGCTGCTGCTATCTATCACCTATATACCATGCTTCTATCACCCATATACCATGCAAACTGCTCAGGACCCAAGAATCCGCTCACCTACCTAGATGAATGTTGCCACTCAGGCCATCTGAGCAAGCTATCTGGAGGCTCAAGAATCAGTCCATCTGATTCCATTAACATTGATGACAGTGTATGCTACCCTGGAGCACAAAAACAGGCATGTTTACCCACTGCTGCCACCATGGGGGTCTGAAAACTGGCCTACCTGGCATCCTTGTTTGCCGCAAAATTTTACCATAGCCTCCACTAATAACTGCACCCTGAACAACCTGAGGAAATAACAGATACCACTCAGGCTGTCACAGCTGAAAAATCATTCAGGGATTACACTGTCTCATGCACCCAGAATAAAAGCTAAAAGGTCTTACCCAACCAACACTATTGATATATTTTCAGGAAAAAGTACCCCCCTCCAAAAGAAAATTTGAAAAAAAAATTAAAAAGCAAGAAAATGTGATACCTACAAAAGGACATAATAAGTCCAGCAACAGATCACAATATAAAAGAAATTCATGAAATTCCAAAAAAAGAATTCAAAATTATGATATAAAAGAAGCTCAGTGAAATACAAAAGAATTCTGAAAAACAATACGAGGAAATCAGAAAAACAATCCAAGACATGAATGATAAATTTACCAAAGAGATAGATATCATAACAAAGAACCAAGCAGAAATTCTAGAATAAAGAACTCCATGAATGAAATACAAAATATATTTGAAAGCTTCAAAGACAGGCTAGATGAAGCAGAAGAATATCAGAACTTAAAGACATGTCTCTTGAAATAACCCAGTCTGAAAACAATAAAGAAAAAAAGAGTTTTAAAAGTATAAAAAGTATAAGTCAGACAACAATCAAAAAAAAAATTTTAAAAGTATAAATAGTGGGCCAAATGGCTTACTATAAACAGCTGCCGTTACAGGTTCCCACCAAGAAGAACCAAAATAGCATGTGAATCCTGCACTGGGAACTGAGGTATCCATGTTCTATCATCAGGACTGACTAGTAGGTTGACATGACCCATGGAGAGCAAAGAAAAGAGAGGTGATGTGATGGCTCACCTGAGAGCCACACCTGGCAAGGGGAGCCGCAACCGCCAGCCAAGGGAGGCAGTGAGTGATTGTGCTACCCAGCTTGGTAAACCATGCTTTTTCAATGGATCTGTGCAACCCGTGGATAGGGAGATCATACTCATGAACCCATCCCACCAGGGCATTCGGTCCCAACCACAGAGTCACACAGATTCTCAATAGCCACTTGGCTGGAGACTGCCTAAGACTACTGAGCTCCCAGGGGAAGGGGAGGCCATCATCACTGCTGCTGCCTGCTGCCTTAGAAAACTGAGCACCCCAGGTGAGGGACGGCAGCCATCACTGCAGCTGCCTGCTGCCTAAGATGACTGAACTCCTGGCGGTGGGGGTAGGGCAGCAGCCACCCCTGCAGCTTCAGTCCGCTGTTTTTCCCCTGCAATGCCAGGGAGACTGAATGGTTTGGACTTAAGAGGTATTCCCCACAGGATAGCACACTGGCTGTGGCAGATCGTAGACATACTGCATCTTTAGGCCAAACTCTTCCCCATGCCTCCTGGGCAGGCCATCCCTCCAGGAACTTCAGCAACTCCAGCCAGAGGCTTAGGGACAAAACTCTGATCTCCATGGACCTGAGCCCTAGGGAGTGGGGTGGATGTGGTCTCTGAGGACCAACAGACTTAGTCTTTCCCCCTGCTAGTTCTGAGGAATCCAGGCAGCCCAGACCAGTGGGTTTCCCCCAAGTGCAGAACACCCCCTCCACAAAGGGACAGCCAGAGTGCTTTGTTAAGTTGGTCCCAGATCCTGTGCCCCTGACGGGTGAGATACCCCAACAGGAGTCACCAGACACCTTATACAGGAGCATTCCTGCTGACATCAGGTTGGTGCTCCTCAAAGACAGAGCTCTCAGAGGAAGAAGCAGCCACCACCTTTGCTGTTCTTCAGCCTCTTCAAGTGACATCTACAGGCGTGGGAGGGACCCAGGTGAATAGGGCCTGAAGTGAACCATCAGCAAATCACAGCAGCCCTACAGAAGAGTAGCCTGACTGTTAAAAGGAAAACAAACACACAGAAAGCTACCACAACAGCATTAACAAAAATGTCCCCACAAAAACCCCATCCGAAGATCAGCAGCCTCAAAGACCAAGACAATGGGGAAAATGTCTCCAGCACATATCAAAGTTCTTCATGGCAGCCACTCTCGTCACAGGCCTGGAAGACTAGGAGGAAAAAGTGGTTTTGTGGGCTGGGCCCAGGGTCCCCATGCTATGTGCAGCCTAGGGACTTGGTGCCCTGTGTCCCAGCCACTCCAGTCATGGCTGAAAGGGGCCAATCTAGAGCTCAGGCTGTGGCTTCAGAGAGTGCAAGCCTCAAGCCTTGGCAGTGTCCACTTGATATTGAGCTTGCCAGTAAACAGAAGTCAAGAATTGGGGTTTGGGAACCTCCTTCTATATTTCAGAAGATGTATGGAAATGCCTGGATGTCCAGGCAGAATTTGCTGGAGGGGTGGGGCTCTGGTGGAGAACTACTGCTAGTGCAGTGCAGAAGGGAAATGTGGGGTCAGAGCCCCTACACAGAGTCCATACTGGGGCACCTCCTGGTGGAGCTGTGAGAAGAGGGCCACCATCCTCCAGACCCGAGAATGGTAGAGCCACTGACAGCTTGTACTGTGCATCTGGAAAAGACGTGGACACTCAATGCCAGTCTGTGAAAGCAGCCAGAAGGGAGGCTGTACCCTGCAAAGCCACAGGGACAGAGCTATCCCACACCATGGGAATCCACCTCTTGCATCGGCATCATCTGGATTTGAGACATGGAATCAAGTAGATCACTTTGGAACTTTAAGATTTGAGTGCCCTGCTGGATTTTTTACTTGCATGGGGCTGTAACTCTTTAGTTCTGGCCAATTTCTCCCATTTGGAATGGCTGTATTTACCCAATGCCTGTACCCCTATTGTATCTAGGAAGTAACTAACCTGCTTGTGATTTTACAGGCTCATAGATGGAAGGGACTTGCCTTATCTAGGATGAGACTTTGGACTGTGGACTTTTGAGTTAATGCTGAAATGAGTTAAAACTTTGGGGGACTGTTGGGAAGACATGATAGGTTTTGAAATGTGAGTACATGAGATTTGGAAGGGGACAGGGGAGGAATGATATGGTTTGGCTGTGTCCCCACCCAAATCTCATCTTGAATTCCCATATGTTGTGGGAGGACCGGGTGGGAGGTAATTGAATCATGGGGACAAGTCTTTCCCATGCTATACTCACGATAGTGAATAAGTCTCGTGATCTGATGGCTTTAAAAATGGGAGTCTCCCTGCACAACTCTCTCATTGCTTGCTGTCATCTACGTAAGATATGACTTGCCCCTCCTTGCCTTCTGCCATGATTGTGGGACCTCCTCAGCCATGTAGAACTGTAAGTCCAATAAACTTTTCTTTTGTAAATTGACCAGTCTCATGTATATCTTTATTAGCAGTGTGAAAACAGACTAATACAAATCACCTCTATGCAAATAAACTAGAAAATTTAGAAGAAATGGATAAATTCCTGTACACATACATCCTTTCAAGACTAAGCCACAAAAAAGTCAAATTTTTGAATAGACCAATAACAAGTTCTCAAATTGAGGCAGTAATAAATAGCCTACCAATAAAAAAAAGCCCAGGACCAGAGAGATTTACAACTGAATTCTACCAGAGGTACAAAGAGGAACTGGTACCATTCCTTTTGAAACTATTCCAAACAATTGGAAAGGAGGGACTTCTTCCTAACTCATTTTATGAGGCCAGCATCATCCTGATACCAAAACTTGGTGGAGATTCAGCAGAAAAAGAAATCTTCAGGCCAGGCTTCCTGATGATGAACATAAATGCAAAAATCCTCAGTGAAATACTGACAAACAAAATTCAGCAGCACATCAAAAAGCTTATTCACCATGAACAAGTAGGCTTCATCCCTGGGATACAAGGCTGGCTCAAAATACACAAATCAATAAATATAATTTATCACATAAACAGAACTAAAGACAAAAACCACATGATTATCTCAATAAAAACAGAAAAAGCTTTGATAAAATTCAACATCCCTTCATGTTAAAAACTCTCAATGAACTAGGTGTTGATGGAACATAACTCAAAATATAACAGCCAGTTATGACAAACACACAGCCAACATCATACTGAATGGGCAACAGCTGGAAGCATTCCCCTTGAAAACCAGCACAAGATGAGGAGGCCCTCTGTCACCACTGTAATTCAAAATAGTATTAGAAGTTTAGGCCAGGGCAAGATAAAGAAATAAAGGATATTCAAATAAGAAGAGAGGAAATGAAACTGTCTCTCTTTGCAGACAACACAATTCTATATCTAGAAAACCCATTGTCTAAGTCCAAAAGCTCCTTAAGCTATAAGCAACTTCAGCAGTGTCTCAGGATACAAAATCAACATGCAAAAACCACAAGCATTCCTATACATCAACAATAGACAAGCAGATAACCAAATCATGAATTAACTCCCATTCACAAATGCTACAAAGAGAATAAAATATCTAGTAATACAGCTAACAAGGGATGTGACGGACCTCTTCAAGGAGAACTACAAACCACTTCTTAAGGACATAAGAGAGGACACAAATGGAAAAACATTCCACGCTCGTGGATAGGAAGAACAAATATTGTGAAAAATGGCCATACTGCCCAAAGTAATTTATAGATTCAATGCTATTCCCACTAAACTACCATTGACATTCTTCACAGTATTGGGAAAAAAAAACTACTTTAAAATTCATATGGAACCATAAAAGAGCCCATATAGCCAAAACAATCCTATGCAAAAAGAACAAAGCTGGAGGCATCATGCTATCTGACTTCTAACTATACTGTAAGCCTACAGTAACCAAAACAGCATGGTACTGGTACAAAACCAGACACATAGACCAATGGAACAGAATAAAGATCTCAGAAGTAAGCTCAAACATCTGCAACCATCTGATTTTTGAGAAACCTGACAAAAACAAGCAGTGAGGAAAGGATTCCCTGTTTAATAAATATTTCTGGTAAAATGGCTAGCCACATGCAGAAAATTGAAATTGGACCCCTTCCTTACACCTTATACAAATATTAACTCAAGATGGATTAAAGGCTTAAATGTAAAACCCAAACTAAAAAAACCCTAGAAGAAAATCTAGGCAATACCATTGAGGACATAGTCACAGGCAAAGATTTCATGACAAAAGCCTCAAAAGCAATGGCACCAAAAGCTAAAATTAACAAATGGCACCTAGTTACACTAAAGAGCTTCTGCACAGCAGAAAAAACTATCATCAGAGTGAACAGACAACCTACAGAATGGGAGAAAATTTTTGCAATCTTTCCATTCGACAAAGGTCTAATATCCAGAATCTACAAGGAACTTAAACAAATTTATAAGAAAAGAAAACCCATAAAAAAGTGGGCAAAGGACACGAATAGACACTTCTCAAAAGAAGACATTCATGTGGCCAACAAACATGAAAAAAGAGCTCAACATCACTGATCATTAGAGAAATACAAATCAAAACCACAATGAGATACCATCTCATGCCAGTCAGAATGGCAATTATTAGTAAGTCAACAAACAGCAGATGCTGGTTTGGTTGTGTAGAAATAAAAACTCTTTTACACTGTTGGTGGGAATATAAATTAGTTCAACCATTGTGGAAGGCTGTGTGGCAATTCCTCAAAGATCTAGAACCAGAAATACCATTTGACCCAGCAATCCCATTACTGGGTATATACCCAAAGGAATATAAATCCTTCTATTATAAAGATACATATACTCATATGTTCATTGCAGCACTATTCACAATAGCAAAGACATGGAATCAACCCAAATGCCCATCAATTATAGACTGGATAAAAAAATGTGGCATATATAACCTATGAAATACTATGCAGTCATAAAAAAATGAGACCATGTCCTTTGTAGGTACATGTTTAGAGCTGGAAGCCATTATTCTCAGCAAACTAACACAGGAACAGAAAACCAAACAGCACATATTCTCACTTATAAGCAGGAGCTGAAAATGACAACACATGGACACAAAGAAGGAAACAACACACACTGGGGCCTGTCACAGTGGTGGTGGGAGGAAAAGCATCAGGTTAAATAGCTAATGAATGTGGGGCTTAATACCTAGATGATGGGTTGATAGGTGCAGCAAACCACCATGGCACAACTCTACCTATGTAACAAACCTGAATGCCCTGCATGTGTATTCCAGAACTTAAAATAAAATAAAATAAAACTGAACAGAAAGAAAAAAATTTAATTATAAACAAAGTCTTCATGATATATGGAACACCATTTCTCAATATTCCAGAAGGCAAAAAGATAATGAAACAGTTTTTAAAAAATCTATGTAATAATATAATCAATGAAAATTTTCTAAGTCTACGAAAATAATTTAAACATTCAGATATTGGAAGTTCAGTCATCCATTCCCAAACAGATAGAAAGCAAAAAAATCTTCTTCATGCCACATTATAGTCCAACAGTCTGAAGTCAATGGAAAAGAGAAAATTCTAAAAACAGCAAGAACAAAGCATCTAGTCAGATATAAAGGAGCCCTCATCTGACTGACAGCAGATTTCTCAGTAGAAATCTTACAGGCCCAGAGTGAATGCGAGGATATATTCAAAGTGCTAGAGACAAAAATTTGTCACCCAAAGATACTATTCCAACAAAATTATCTTTCATAAGTAGTTACGCAACCCCATTTCAGAGGGTAGGAGGGAAATAGGAAATATCACCAAATCTGTAGAGAGTCAACAAATGATTACCAGGGAGAATAAATGAATGGGGAGAACAGAGATTTGCTTGTATGTGGTTCTCTTTGGCAACTAAATGAGCCTGAGAGACTCATTATTTAGTAAAAACCAATGGACCTTATCTGGTTACTTTCTTGATATTCTTTCCTACAATAGAAAATGAGACAACATGAAGAGGAAAGAAAAACCATTGTTTTTCTTGATTGATCTTTCCAGCCTTTATGTAGATAAGAGAAAAGTCTGTTCTAAGGCCTGTCAATCTCTAAGGGTAGATATCCATATTAATTTTACCAGGCAGACATATTTTGGAGTAAATTTCCTGTGCTCCTTCAACAGCAATAAAGTCCTACATCAAGAAAATCCAGAAAGTTTTAAAGTAAACAATCTAACAATATACCTCCAGAAACTAGAAGAGCTACAAACCAAACCTCAAATTAGCAAAAAATAATAATAATATCAGAGCAGAAATAAAAAATGGAGACAAAACAGTACAAATAATCAACAAAATGAAATATTAGTTCCTCTAAAAGATAAACGAATTGGTGAACCACTAACTAGACTAACCAAGAAAAGAAGAAAGAAGATGCAAATACACTAAATCTGAAATGAAAAAAAAAAGAGGCATTACAAGTGATACCACAGAAATACAATACATTATCACAGATTATTATGAACAACTATATGCTAGTACACTGGAAAATCTAGAGGAAATGAGTGAATTCTGGGAATGTTACAACCTACCAAGATTGGATCAGAAAGTAATAGAAAACCTGAACAGTCCAATAACGAATAGTGAAATTGATTCAGTAATAATGTCTCACAACAAAGGAAAGTGCAGAATTGGATAGGTTCATGGTTGAATAGTACCAACTGTATAAAGAAGAACTGCTACTAATTCTCCTCAAACTTTTCCAAAATATTGAAGAGGAGAGAATCTTCTCTAACTCTTTCTGTTAAGTTTGTGCAAAAATAATAGCAGTTTTTGGCATTACTTTTAAAACCGTAGTTGCTTTTGCACCAACCTAATACAAGGTCAGCATTACCTTGATATCAGAACCAGGCAATGAAAAACAGCAGAAAACTGAAGGCCAATATCCCTGATGAACATAGATGCAAAAATCCTCAACAAAATACTAGCAAACTCAATCCAACAGCACATCAGAAAGGTAATATACCATAATCAAGTGGGTTTTACATAAGAGGTGCAAGAATAGTTCAACATACAAAAATCAATATACGTGGTGCATTACATCAACAGAATAAAGGACAAAAATATGATTATCTTAATAGATGCAGAGGAAACATTTGATAAAATCTAACACCTTCATGACAAAAAACACAAAACTCCTGCCAAACTAGGTGGAGAAAGATGATACCTCAAAATAATAAAGGTCATAGTGAATAGGGAAAAATTGAAAGCCTTTTTTTTTCAGAACTGGAATAAGACTTGGGTTCTTCTTTCACCACTCCAATTCAACATAGTACTGGAAGTACTAGCCAGAGCAATCAGAACAGAAAATGAAATAAAAGACATCAAAATTGGAAAAGATAAAACTATATTGCCACTTCGCAGATGTCAAGATCTTATATCTGGAAATATATTGCCCATCAGAATATTAAATATTAAAGAAAGGGAAACTATAGACCTGTTATGTTCCTCATAAATATTAGATGTAAAAAATATATTAAAAAGAAGTAAAATATTTAACCTATAGAGCTACACAAGGGAAATACATCATTATTAATTTGGATTCATATAGGTAATCCAAGGATGCATAGATATTCAAAAACCAATTTATTTCACCACATTAGGAGATTAAAAACACAATATTATGCTCACTTTAACAGATGCATGTACTCCCTCCTTCATAAAAACTATAACAAGTTATGAATAGTAGAAACATTATTTGTAAAGGGTAACAAAAAGTCAAAAACAAAAAAATAACAAAAACTACAGAAAACATTGTAGATATCCATAAAATATTGAAAGCCTATGTAATGAGATAAAAAATGAGACAAGAATAGTTACTATCATTCATTTTCAACATTGTATTGAGTTTCTGACTCTGAGCAACAACTCAAGAAAGGATAATAAGAAATATATAGAAAACAAGAAAATTCAACTGTGATTATTTGCAGAAACTATGTTTACTTGGAAAAATCACAAAGAATCAACAGATAAGCTATTTTTTGTAACTAATAAGCTAATTTAGCAAGATTACCTGATAAAAGGTAATTTTTTAACTAATAAGCTAATTTAGCAAGATTACCTGATAAAAGGTCAGTGATTAATTATATATTGATAACACTTTGAAAATTAATTTCAAAAAATAATACAATTGTCTTTAGTGAAATAAATCATCAATAACCTAGGACTGTATTTACCAGGAAATTTCAAGCACTTTACACCAATCACATTACAATAAGAAATTAATGAACTAAATAAGTGGGAGGGGGTATACAATGTTTGACATAGAAGATTCAATATGATTACTATGTTGATAATTATCTCCATATATATCATATATTAAATTCATTCCAATTAGAACCTCAGCAAGACTGTTTTTGAAATTTTGAAAATTTTATGTGAAGGCTGGTCTTGGTGGTTTATGCCTGTAATCCCAGCACTTTGGGAGGCCAAGGTGGGAGGATCACTTGAGGCAAGGAGTTCAAGACCAGCCTAGGCAACAAAGTGATACCCTGTCTCTAAAACAACTTTTTAAAAATTAGCCAGGTGTTGTGGCATGTGCCTATAGTTCCAACTACTCAGGAAGCTGAGAGAGGAGGATCACTTGAGCCCAAAATGTT
Organism: Pan paniscus; assembly: GCF_029289425.2. Lineage (NCBI taxonomy): Eukaryota > Metazoa > Chordata > Mammalia > Primates > Hominidae > Pan > Pan paniscus. The sequence continues at coordinate 90,259,583 of NC_073252.2, read as the reverse complement.
AAGACTGCAGTGAGCCATGATCATGCCACTGCACTCCAGCCTGGGTGACAGAGCAAAACTCTGTCTTTAAAAGATAAATAAATAAATAAATAAATAAATAAATAAATAAAGTGGAAATGGAACTGGCCCAAACTAACAGAATTGAGGGCTCTGATCACCACATATCAAAAGATGCTAAAAGAGATAGTAAAAGGTCAGTGTATTATTGGTGGAATAATACGATATAGGTTCTTGGAACAGAATAAAGAGCTCAAAAATGTCCATCTCATATTAGATCACTTGAGTAAGTATAAAGGATCCATAGAAGCACTGTAGAGAAAGGATGTACCTTTTAATATATGGGTCAACTGAATAATCATATGGTATAAAATGGATATTGACTCCTGCTTAACACCATATAAAAAATTAGTTAAAAGCATATTGTTGATTAAATGTAAAATGTAAATCAATACACCTTCTAGAAAGCACTGTCCAATAGAAATATAATGTGGCCCACACATGCAATTGATTTTATCATATAATTTATTTAATGTCATATATACATGATATTATCATTTCAACATTTAGTCAATATAAAAAATATTGAAATATGTTACATTCTTGTTTTCAAACCAATTCTTTGAAATCTGGTGTATATTTTCCACTTACATCACTTCTCAGTTTTGAATAGCCTTATTTCAAGTGCTTAAAAAGCACATGTGACTAGTTGCTACTGTATTAGACAGTGCAACACTAGGAGATACAAAGGACAGTATCTTCATGATCTTGTAGTAGGCAAAGATCTTTTCAATAAACACTGAGAATATTAACTATTAACAACAAAATATTACCTTAAATTTAAGAACTTCTATCCAATAAACAAACAATTAAAGTGAAAAGTAAATCCCTAAGTGGAAGATTTTATATATTTTGCTAAATATAATACAATATATGTTATATTTTAATTATACACACACACAAATTTCAGAGTTTCTCCACCTTGGCACTATGGACATTTTGAACCAGATGTTCTTTGTAGTTTGTAGGCTACCTTGTGTGTTTAGGATCCCAGCATCCCTGGTCCCTGCTCATTGGATGCTCATAGCACCCTTCCAGTCCTGACAAACAAAATTATCTTTAGACATTGACAAATGTGGTCTGGGGGATAAAATCAATCACAATTGAGAACTACTGATATATAAGGAAGATGTAAATCAATAAAATATGACAGATTCATATAATCTAATAGAAAACATGAGGAAACTATTTGAATAGGCACTTTTCAAAAAAAAGATTTTCAAATACTTCAAAAGACAAAAATATATTGACATTCTTAGCCTAATAATTCATTTAGAAAATGCAAATTAAAACAACAATGTGATATGACTACACAACCAAAAGAATTGCTAATATATACACAATAACAAGTGGAGCAAACAGAAGTTCTCTGGAACAGCCGAAAATTTTTTAAATTGCTGGTGGGGAGCCTATTTGTACAATTACTTTGGGAAACTCTCAGTATCTTCTAAAGCTGAACATATGATACCCAATTACCCAGCATTTCATACTTAAGTGTATTCTACCACAGATATTTGTACAAATACGTACTAACACATGAGTACAAAGATGTTTATAGCAGCATTGTGCATAATAGCAAACATTTGAAAACAAACCAAATGGATAAAAATAATGGTCAAATATTCTTACAATGGAATGCTGCCTATAGCAATGGAAATGAATGAACTACTGCTATTTGCAATACCTTGGATCAAACATAATTATAAAGTTGAGCAAATAAATCACACATAGTAAAATATACAGTGTGATTCCATTAACAAAGTACAAAGCCAGGTAAATGCAATTTATGGGAGGAGGAAACATCATATTTGGGGAGAAGAGATCAAATAGTGTCTGGAATGGATGGGGCACTGGGTGCATTTAATGGGACTGATAACTCCTCTGGGGGATGGCTATTCTGGTGTGATCACTTTCTGAAAATTCACAAAGCTGTGCACTTATAGTTTGTTCATTATTTTTATTAAAAATTTTAAATTGATTCTTCTGAATAGCATCATGTAAGAAGGAAGCACATCCTTTTTGATAAATTATAAACTGCTATGTCTAACTGATCACTCTAAATATTTATAAAAATCACTTTATAAAAAGATACACAGAGTACAAGATAGGTTTCTAGAAATTGAACAAATATCTTATTTTGAATGACTAGACAAACAGAAGCCAATAATAGAATATGGCAGAAATATTACTCAGAAATGACCACTGATGTCTGTCTTGTTTTGTTTTGTACCTACAATCCTTGACACCCTGGGATTTGCCCATGCAACATAGAGCTTTTGGGAATGAGAGTGGCAGGAGGCCAGGGCCACCTATGGACTAGCTTCCATATTGGGCTGCAATGGCCCTATCCCCAGAGCATGGTTTAAATTCCTGTGTGCTCCTGGGAAGTGTGTAAAGAAATGAGTTCTTAATAATGAGGATACAAATATGTAGCATCTTTAAAAAAAAATTGGAGGAAACAGTGAATAATTTCAGTATCTTTAATACACTCATGTGAACTATTTGAACAGGGGAGTTATCCATATGAAGCAGTTTTATTAATAAATTCCATATATATAAGGATTTTCGTATGAAAACTTTTTAATCTTTTAAGATTTTTTTAATCTTCAAAAATCCAGAGTTAATGGGAAGGGAGCTTAATGCAAGATTACTTGGAAAATTACACATAATATTGACTTCCTGAAATTTAATATAAAAAATGTTGATAATGTTTTTTAATTCCTTATATAAACGAGCAGTGATATATTTAGAACATTCACAATAAATACACGTTGAATGAGTGAGTGAATGAATGAATGATGCATAACTTCCAAAATCTACCCCCGCCCTTGGAAACGCTTCAGGGCCACAGCTCACCCATTCTTTTTGCAAGAACCAGTCCAATCTTCTAAAAGCACCTTCAGATGTGTAGGTGATAACAATCACTTCTTTTCATTTTTGTTTTATTAGATAATTGAGCAAAAACAAAAGCAAAGCACAATGAAATTGTCATGCACAGTGGAAAAAGGAAGACAGAGCAAGTATTTTAACACAACCCAATTATATTTTAAATTTTGTAATCACCAAAAAAAAAAAAAAAGCACTGCAAAGGAAAGTTGGTAACTTTGAAATGGAAATGATTACTAAAATGCACTTCTAAAATCAAAGTTGAAAGAAATCCCTCTTTAGCTTAGCTAATTAGCAATTCCTCCCTTGAGTAATGTATGTGGTGGTTTCTTTAAACTTCAATGTCACCCTTTTAAGGTGACATCACTGATAATATATAAACACTTTATCACACATCAGTGATTGTTTTAGCAATTGACACCAAAGATAATAAGCCACAAACATTGTCATGAGTGTAAGAAGTTATGTTTTTTGAAATAAATGCTTTTAATAAAAATACCTCGTATTTGCATTGTTTGCACTTTTAAGCACTTTCATGTTTCATAAATAATTTAGTCTCTTAACCACGATGTTTAGTGACCAGGACAACTATTTCTTATTTTTATATAAGGACATAAAGAGTCAGATAAACTTTGTGTCATTCTCAAGATGCCTCTCACAAATAGTTTCCGAGGCAGCTGGCACTAGGAGTCAGTCTTCAAATTTCTAGTCCAGGACATTTTTTTTTCCCACAAAGCATCATCAATTCTGTTTGTTTTAATGACATAGTAGTAAACTAATATTTTTATATGTAATTTTAAGAGAGTATTAATTTATATAAGTACGCTAGACTTCAAATGAATGATCATATACACATAATCCAAATAATTTTAATAGTAGAGGTATCATTTCATAGATTTGGATAGATAAATACATTTAGAATTTTATGTAATTCATTACTTCAAGCTATTAAATTGGAAAAACCCTAACACCTGTTGATTACATTATCAAGCTAGCTTGGAACCTGGGTGAAACCGTATCAATGGGCAGGTAAAACACAGGAAATCCTGAAGCTTTTTAAGTGTTCAGGGGCAAAAAGGCAGGTATGAGAGACAGACAAGTTATGAGGGGTCAATCATCCCTTTGAACACATCATAAAAGCTGGAGTCATAAGGATTACTTCCATTTGCACTGTTATGGCTATACAGAACTTGTGGGGACTTCATTTATTAATCTAATTTTTTTTTACCTGCTATGGGTCATGCACTATGCCCAGTGATGGGAGCACACAGAATAAGGTAGAGTGTAGCCCTCAATTAGCTCATAATGTCCAGGTGGAAAGAAATATGTAAAGTCCAATATTTACAGTTTAATATAACAAATAATCTTACAGAGGTATATAAACATGCCATGGAAACCAGGAGATTAATTTTGCAGCTAAGTAATGGAGATGCATAGGTCTTAACAAGTAGATAGCATTAGAGCAAAGCCTGTAGGATGAATATATCTCCAGGAACAGAAGACAAAAGAAGCTATTCTAGACAGAGAGAATTACTTATATATTGGCACAGCTTGGGGTATTCTCCAAAATAGTGGGAAATTTTGTATGGCTGGTGCTTAGCTTATGCTCATGACACAAAAGTAGCAGAATATTGGCTTGGATATATAAGTTATTGTAAAATTCCATTTACAAAATGCTAAAGAATGGAGACTTTGTCTGTAGTTGAAGGAAAACATTAAGAGAATTTGGGAGAGTTGCAAGATAAGAATTATGTTTTAGATAAACACCTAGAGGCAAAATAGAGGATGCTCTGAAAAGTAAGATGAAATCTTACTGTTAGATTGTCAAATTATATAGTATAAAGACAAAATAAATTATTTTAAGTTTCATTTCAGAATCAAATGGTGATCCTGCATCTCAAGATCAGCAAGAGCTTTAAGACTTATAGACAGTCATGAATACCAACACATTACAGCATTGGGGGGGATATAGTGGTAAATAAGAGCATCTACTCTAGATTAGATATATTTCTAGATATACTCCTACTTCTATTACTTGTGAAAGTGAATTAAATTCTCCGTGCATGAATTCTTGTATGTAAAATGGGGAAAATTGTATTTTCTCCAAACGGCTGTTTTGAAGATTAAATGCGTTATTACATGTGAAATGCTTAGATAATTACCAGGCACTTGGTTCTCAATAATTCTAGCTGTAATTATTCCACTAGAACAGTGGTTTATGCCTGGGGCAATTTTATTCCACAGGGGACGCTTGGTAACGTCTGGAGACATTTTATTTTAGATTGCCACAACTGGGAGGGAGAGGTGCTACTATATATTCAAGTGGGTAGAGGCTAGGGATGCTTCTAAACAACCTACAATACACAGAACAGTCTGCCACAACAAAGAGTTATACACCTAAAATATCTCTAGTGCCTAGGTTAAGAAACCCTTCAATAGAAAATGCTATTTTTTTCTGCCTGAGTTACTCCATGAAAGTCAGTTAAGAAACAACAGGCCGATTCCCTTAATTAAGTTAGATCCAAATATGATACTGAGTAAAAACGTGGAAGAGTTCCCAATACATTTTATCAGTAGCAGTACTTGCTGGAAGCACCAGAATGTTTATTTATTTATTTATTTATTTTTTATCAGAACGTGGGAAGCTTGTGGAATCTCCAGGAGATCCAGAGACCTGGGTGTGGTTGTATCAGAGCCAAGAACAAAGCAACAAGTTATGATGCATTCAGGAAAAGCAATTTCCAACAAAACAAAGGACTGCTGCTTCCAACTGTTGCTTGGCATCTCTAACACTAGGCACCAACACCCAGGCACTTCCCTGCAGATGTCTCAGAAGAACCAGTTAGTTGCTTTTGCCCCTTGCTTGGTAAATTTGATTTCTTCCACATGGCCACCACTTACAGATGCTTTATTCCTTCTCCAAGCCTGATGTGAGAATAAATCTTACGGATAGAAGGGAGGTACCAAGAAAGCTCTAGCTGCAAGAGAATCTTGGAAATTAGATTTTGAGCTAATCAGATTGGTCTCCAATCTAATCTGTTTATCCTCCATTTTGGACTGAAGCAATCTCAAGTTACTTTGGTGCTCAGCTAATATCCTAAATGAAGAATACCTTTATTGTGACCCAAAACTTCTCTGTTTAGGTGTGTGATACCCTACGAGTCCTGCCTGCACTTTTCTATTTACTGTTATTAATACGCCAGGCAGGTTTTAGGGCACACCTCATGCAATACATACCTTAATAATCAGGATTAATCATTCCTGATTCAAATTATTCCTGACTCATCAGACCAAACATCTTAATTTCCTGTTCATTCAGACACAGCAGGGGCTTCACTGCTGAGTAAAGCATGTCTTATGAGTTGACTAACATCTCCCAAGAAAGATATATTTAGAGTTCAAACCCCAAGTACCTCCAAATGTAATCTTATTTGTAAATAGAGTCTTTTCAGAGGTAATCAAGTTAAAATTATGCGGTTAGAATGAGTCCAACTCCAATATGATCTCTGTCTTTTTAAAAAGGTGAAATTTATTATTTCATTTTATTATTATTATTATTATCATTATTTTTTTAGAGACACTTTGTCACCCAGGCTGGAGTGCTGTGACACGATCTCCGCTCACTGCAACCTCCACCTCCTGGGTTCAAGTGATTCGCCTGCCTCAGCCACCCAAGAAGCTGGGATTACAGGCATCCACCACATGCCCAGGTAACTTTTGTATTTTTAGTACAGAAGAAGTTTTGCCATGTTGGCCAGGGTGGTCTTGAGCTCCTGACCTCAAGGGATCTGACTGTCTTGGCCTCCCAAAGTGCTGGGATTACAGGTGTGAGCCACTGAGCCCAGCCTAAAAAGGTGAAATTTTGACACAGAGAAAAGTCAATGTGAAATAACCCAGGGACAAGATTATCATGTGACTACAATGATGCATCTACAAGGCAAAAGAACATCAGGGATCACCAGAGAACATCAGAAGGTAGAAGATGCAAAAATGAGAATTCCCACCCAGAAGAGTTAGAGAGAGCATGAACCTCCTGACTCCTTCATTCGGATTTCTACTGTCCAGTACTGTGAGAAAACAAATTTTTGTTGCTTTAAGTCCCCCAATTTCTAGCACTTTGTTACGGTAATCTTAGGAAACCAATATAGCATTCTTTCCTCATGGTCCAAGGCCACTGAATCAACAAAGCATATAATTGTTACAGGACCAATAGGTTCATGTGCAGTACGAGACAAATACACAGAGACAGCAGGGTTTGCAAGAGAGAAGGAGTTTAATGGTCACAGGGTGCCAAGCAAGGAGATGAGGGGAGATTCTTAAATCCATCTCCTGGAGTTCAGGGGTGGAGTTTACAAGGGGATCATGGAAGGCAAGGGACTAGAAAATTGGGGTCATGGATTCACTGGAGTAAGAGAGATGAAATCATCCAGAAACAACATTCTTTGGTGGGTCAGCTTCTTGTGAGGTTCATCAGACCAGTTGACATCAGTAGTTTCATTGGAAAGAATATATCAAAGAGAAAACTTAATGTTTCATAATGTTCACATTGTTATCTATAGAGTGGTTAAAGGAAACTAATCTAGGGTCTATTTGATTTTAGTACAATAGGCACCAACAACAATGAGGAAGCAGGTAGAGAACAAGCTGACCTAATGATCAGTGTGGAATGTGCTACAAGCTTTATTTTTGTTTCTCTCAACACCCTTCTTCCTTGATTAATTATATAAAGTTTATAGAGACTATTTTATGATCATGAGGATGCAAAACATTTGTCTCAGACTTGTAAATAAAAGCAGTGTTCTTCTATAGAATGGTAGGTAGGTGACCAATTACAGTGTTTAAGAAGTGTGATGAAGTAAGTAGAGACTACTCTTTTGAGAAATCTGGTAGCTACATGAGGGCTGGAGCTTGGGTCTCATTTATTGGTACATCTTCATAGGCTATAACAATGCCTGCAATTGGGAGATACTCAATACTTACGTTGAATTAAAAGTTGGCAAATAGAAAATGCTAAGACAGGTTTTATTTTAATATTAGGAGTGGTTGAAAGTTGGGTGTATTTATTCATGAAAGAAAGGAACCTATGTAGAGAAAGAAATTATACTTGCAAATGACAAAATATAATTAACAAGCCAAGTGGGGGTATAGACAAAAGCAGCTAGAAGCAAAAGCCAAGTAGACTAGTTAGCTTCAGAAATGTATCAGGATATTTCTTCTCTGACACATGAGGGAAAGAAGCATGAGCAGGTGAAGTACAGATATAATTCTGAAGGCAGAAAGATGAAAGTTTGGAGAGTTCATACAGATTGGCTTGTAACTTCCTGGTAAAGTAGTGAGCTGGCAGCCTGCCAAAAAGAAGTGGGCAGGGTGGGGGCATAGGGCTTGAGGAATATGGGCAAGATTTGGAATAGACACTAAGAGAAATTAAAAAGGTTGTTGATTAAGATTAAGTAAAAGGATTGCCAAACAGAATTGAGGGGCCAGCAGAGGTTAAAAATTAAACTTGCGTTGGAGACGATAAGCTCAGTTATGGGATTTTCCTTCATAGCAATTGGCAAAGTAAGAGCAAATGCAGAGAAAATGGATTTTCAGGTTGGAGACTGGTGATACAGGTGAGGCGGATAGTCAAGGGGGTGATGAATGAGAAGGTGCTACTAACAGTATATTTGAGATGATGGATGATGGGGTCCAGTGTGAGTAACGAGGGGAGGTCTGCCAGGAGGGACTGATGAAGTTAGAGAACAAAGAGGGGTTGAGTGACCAGAGGTTCAGTGAGGTGAAACAGTAGGTTTATTGGGAGTAAAGAATTAAGAGAGGAGAAAGAGTCAAAGGTTGTGGCTAGATGGAGAATTTCAGTGTTCCAATTTCTTAAGTGTAGCATTTATCATTATCAGAAAACCTTTGCTAAAAGGGAAATGAGCACACTGTCCCACATTTCTAGGTCAGCACTTCTATTCCTATTGCTCACCTTCATGAAAAAAAAAAAAAAAAAAAAAAACAGAAGTACCAGATATGAATTGGGTTAAGAAGCAGAATAGTTTACTAAATAAAGTTCAATATTAGTGGAAAAGTAAAAGAAAAGTCACTTAAAACTCATCTCCCCTTGTGTTTAGAAGCTGAGAACTTTGTACACTAGCTGCCAAACTTTCCCTCTCCTGCCCTCTTTTCACCCTTCCAAAATACCAGTTGTTCTTTTGGCCTGTTTTTCATAATGCATTTGATTTAAAAAAAAATCTCCGTGTATTTTCAGATATAGGGTGTTTGACCTACCCTAGAACAGAACAATAATTGAACTCTTTCCCCCTGAATCTCTGTAAACTTCACACAAATAGGTTTTCCAGACTGATCTTAGTTCCTAATATATATTTTTTGGTTCTTATAGTTTGGAATATGCTGTCTGTTAGTCAGTGTTACCAAGTAAATGATGGCTCTCTATAAATGAACAAATTTCTAAATTCCAAAAGCAAATGATATAGTTGAACAAGTTTAAAATACAATTTGTTAGGAAGTTCTACTAAGCAAAACTTAACAAAAAATTGGAGTTTTAAAACTCCTAATAAATAGCGTTATGCTTGGAATATAATTAGGGTGATCAAAACTACTAATTCTATTTCGAGCTTATAATTTCTAACCAAACTGAAAATTTTAGAACTTATTGCCACAAAGATAATAATTTAGTAAATCAGATTCTAGTAGAAACTTAGACCTGAGAGTATTAAAATGGCCATATAATGACTGGCTACATTTGCAGAATAAGCTTATTTACCCAGCGGTGGCTAATGCCAGAAACAGTTAAATTCAATCTGCATATCTCAGCTAGTGATGTAACACTGGAAAAAAAGGGTAATTGCCCAGTTGAATCAGGCTGAAACTGCTCCTTTGATCTTCTGTATATTTCTGTTCTGCAAAGTTTAAGAAGTATTGAGGATAATTTGTGAAAACCCAAAAGAGAACAGAAAGGGTTCAAAAAATGGAGAAAGATAAGTGAAACAGAAATACAAAATTAACTTATGTATTCCAGAAAAGAGCAGAGTGAAGTGAGCCATGTTCACAACCTATAAATAATACCTCCTGGGTAACAACATAATGAAAGAAGGGAATTATTCATAGTCTCAGAAGACACGAGGACAAAGAGCAAAGACTGGAAGTTAAAGAAAGCAAAATATAGGTTAGATATTAGGAGCACCATATGAAAAGTGGCTTTCTCCTGTTAGCACAATGTGAATAAAATACTTTTGTACTATAACATAATTATCTGAGAGATTGAACAGTCTTTCAGAAAATATACATCCTTGTTTAATTGGTAAATTTATTCACATTTCTGAAACCACTTTAATCTGAAACCACTTTAATCTGAAAATTAACCAGTATGACAATTTCCACTTGCAAGTGAAAAAAAATAAACACACAGACAAATCGCCTAAATAAATGGAAAAAAATAGGCATTTTCGAGAGACATATCAGCAAAAAATTTAACCTTATCGAAAACATAGTAGTAAGCACAGATTTACTACTATGTAAAAACTACAAGCAGACACTTTGAAAGATGTTCAAGGAAAATTATTGAACTGTGCTATATACCATACAAGGTAGATAAGGTACAATAAAATTTAATTAGTTGTTTTAAAAGAGGGATACTTTCTGGAATAAAACTCAGGGAAAGTTTAGCAAATGGAGAGAAAGTATAGCACTGAAGTTAAGAGAGTAGATTTGGAGTCGGAGGGACCTAGGTTTGAATCCCTACTCCAGCACCTGCTATGTATCCTTGGATATAACTTCCCTGTATCCCAATACCCTTTCTATAAAATGAGAACACATAAACTGGAGGGTTCGTGTGACTATTAAATTCCATAAGATAATACATGCAAAGTGCTCCACACAGTAGCTGATAGTGTGCAATGAATTGTCATCTTTGAAATGAGTGTGCTGGGAAATGGTGCTTAGAGGGAGAGGAGTTATAAGCAGTGAACACACATGGTAATGTGATCAGCCACCAGAACAAACTCCCTTTTTTCCCTCAGCACTTTCCGTTTCCTCTTCCCTTAGCCATTCATTTGCATTCTGGAGGCAAATCTAATTGTTAAGTGGGAACCATCTGTTTGGCAGAAAATCTTTCTCAATGGCAAAATCCATCAGAACCCCATAAAAATCTTTCTACTAAGTAAAGCAAAATAAAAAGTAAAATTTCACTTAGGAGAATGTGCTTGTGTTAATCACATTTAATTTTGATAAGATACGGCTTGATAGTCTCTACTAAAACAGTATAAAGTTTACTAATCAGTCAATCTAGGAACTAAAGTTTGAAATAATTAGCAAAATAATAGAGGTCAATTTAGAGCTATGGAATATTTTCCTCAGGTAAGGCAGAGGTAACTATAGATTCGTGATCTCATAGCAATAAGAAAACATTCATAGCAAGCATCACTTAAAGGTACACCTAACTGAAATAAGTGGCTGAGACCAGGATCAAACATTTTTTGAATCTGCAGTGGCGCCTTAATTATTTGCTTGAATTACTTTTCTGTAGTCATTATCATCCTTCTTACTTACAAGAAACAAGCCTCATGACTGGGTAGACAACAAATTGCTTTAAAATTTTCTTAAAATGTATTACTTCCACAAAAAAAGAGTAGAATTTCAGGTCTAAAAATTGTATTTAGTGGACCACATCAATGAATGCTTAAATTTATCCTTTTATTAATTATTCATTTAAAACGTTGGCACTGATGCCAACATTTTAAATGCTTAAAAGGTGTTCAATGCTTAAAAAGTGTTTTTTGAAATATATATCAAGGTAGAAAATAGCCAAGAAAGATATAAATAAGGAAAGTAATAGGAAGCCCATAGTTGTATAGGTTGTATATTTATGAATATGTCATAAGAAAAATATGCTTAAACCAGATGCAAGCAGCACAAACCACAAGAAGAAAAATAGGTGGATTTCATTATAACAAAGTTAGTAGTTTGTATTTCACAAAAGAGGCACTAGATACAGTGACCAGATACAAAGATCTCCTGCAAATCAATAACATAAGACAGGAAATCACTAACGATGGGCATATTATTTGACAAATAATTCATAGACTGGAAGAACAAATAGCTAGGAAGTACCTTAGGAGATGCGCTAGATTAAAGGAAAAAATACCACTTACCCCAATATAATGGCTAATAATTGAATAAGGAGTAAACACAAGTGTTATTTGACATGTAGAAACCCTAGTGAATGAGACTCTGGAATAAAGGAGGCATTGTAGAGCTATCTGGCAACTCTCAGTTATATTAAATGTATAAAGTCTACATTAAGTGTTTGAAATTCCTGTGGCTATGCAGTTGAATGGTTATGCAATTTCACTTCTTGGAAAATATCCCAGAGGTTTCCTCAGATAACATGACAGGACATTCAAGAAGACTTCGTCACAGCTTTGCGGTAGTAGGCAATTGTATGCAATATATGTACATTTCAGGGGATCACTATGTAAGGAAGAGAAGTAAGTGGCTGGTGAGACAAACAGAAAAATGAATGCCATAAAAGCAGCACTGAGTAGAAAAAAGACAGAAATAAATAGATAAAAGTCTATAGCACAATAAAATTTACTCAAACAGAAATACATGCATGAAAAACAATTCTATGTACCTTACATTTGTGCAATAATACAGATAATTCAAAGGATTTAAGACAAATAAATTAGAATTATTGGCTTTATGGGCAATGGGAGGAGGACAAGGATGGGAAAAAGAAGAGAGAAAGGGGGCAAATAATAAATATGAAAGAGAGACTTGCATGGCCAAGTGACAGTAAATGAGGAAAATTATTAACTCAAGTTTCAGCATCTCTGGCTAAAAGGAACAAAAAATATAAAAGAAAAACAATAAGGAAAGAGAAAAATCATAAACAATTCTCACTAAAATTTGTTTTGCCATTTGACAGTTATTCAATGTAGAGTTTCATTATAATGGTCTTTAGTGTAGCAAAATGTGCCAGCCTTGTCAATTGTAGGAAATGGAAAAATGCTCAAACCAGTTTGAGACCATAAAATGTATATTGGACACTTTTTGGATATCTTCCCAACTCTCAATGACAACTTTTCTCTGACAACTGCCATCTCCCCCTGTCCCTCCCCTCCACCCTATTTGTCTTATTAACTGGAGTGAGATTCTGGCAGCCAAACCATACCTAGGTGATTGAATAGGATTCTCTCTTCCATGAATTGGGGATTAGGATCCGGAGACAAGGACAATGTCTACTTGCTCAGGAATTGACAAGATGTGACCTGGGGAATGTGTCGAGGGTTGTAAAAAAAATTAATATTTTTGGTCACCCTAATCATTTTCCAGGCACATTGCTCTTTCCTGGATAAATAACTCCCAAGTTTGATTACTTTTTGCTTAGTAGAATTTTTTTTTTTTTTTTAGCAAACTCTACTTTTCAACTTGTTCAACTATACGAAGTAGGGAAGGTGCAGAGGTGCAGACAGGGAAAGTAGGAACGAGAGTACTGCCTCGGTTCCTGATCCCGAGTGACATGACCAGTTTCTCCCATATATTTCAGTAATCTTATGGTAAACTGCCTATTTTTTAAAAAAAGCCTTTCTTAACCAGATTGCATCGATTTCTGTAATTTTCAACTGAATGAGTTTTGAGTAAGTATGCCATAGGCATCCAGTACTCATCAATATCCTATCTTATTTTCTCAAATCTTCAACACTATGATCTCTAAGCCCTTAAGTCTAAATATCCTGCTCTGGAATTTGGCTTGGGTTTTGATCTTATACGTTCAATTGTTTCCATGGCAGTTTTGGAAGCATATGACTATTTATTTAAGTGACAGAAAACAAATCCAAGTGCCTGCTTCAGAGGAAAAAATAAAAAAACTGAGTAGATGTATTGGTTCATTGAATTCAAAGTCCAAGAATAGATCTGGGTTCAAGAACAGATAAATCTGAGTGCTGAAATGCCCTCATCAGTGAGGTGGCACTTTTTCCTGTGGGGTCTGACTTACTGTGTATGGGTATCTTTCCTAGGCAGCCTGTGGTGGCAAAGATGGCCAGAGCAACTATGTTATTATACAGTGAGCAACATCAGCAATTGTCTCTTTCATAATTACTGCAATGACTCTCAGTGGGTTGATATGTGTCAAGTGACTACTCCTGAACCAATTGTAGTGACTCAGATTGGCTGGTACAGGCCTTAGGGCTACCCCTGGAGCCAGAGAGTGGTTGGGAATAGCTCCACGCAAAACACATATACTCAGAAGGGTGGAAGGATGGTTTCTCTAAGGAAAATCAGAATGTGCTACAACAAAAGGGAGTCAATGGATGCTGGATCAACAAACACTATGCTAACTAAAATTGATCATTTTTATATCTCACCTAATAAGGTTTTATAATTTCACATTGAGGAAATCTCTTCTCAGTCATCACAGAAAGTAATGAAACCTGATTCAAACTTTAAATTTTTAATGGACTGTATAAATACATCACGAAAATTTTCCATGACCTCTCACATAATTATCTTACCAAGGGAAGAAAATAAAATAATATTATGTGGAGCAGTAGAGGCAGTTGTTCTTGCTATTTCAAGGAATTATGGGGAATTAAAAAAAAAACCTTGAAAAATATGATTCCTTTTGAGACCTCTCAATTGAACATTTAAATAGCCTTGTAAATAATAAGAAAAGACTAACACTTTAAACTTTTTTCCCCATGGGTAAAACAACAATTTTCGGCTTTGTTGTGGCTCTTAACTCTAAGCGGGTATCAGAATCTCCTGACCAGCTTTCACAAAGTGTACCTGTTTGGGCTTCATCATCATCAATCTTTAAAGAGTTTTTCATTACACTTACATTTTATAGCATCAAAAAAAATTGCCCTAAACTTAGAAGCAGACAAACAAAATTACTGGATTTTTTTGAATTTATGCTTAGCTTAAATTTCATTTTATTTTCTTTTTCAAATATCTTAAGACTACATGAGATTAGCCCTTAATACAATTGTTAAGTGCACAGTAGAGTACCATTAAATATAGGCCCTATGTTGTCTAAATCACTAGAATTTATTCATCTTGCACAACTGAAACATTATATCCATTGAACAAGGAAAAGAAGTTAAATTGTAGACTTTTTAACATGAAAATGCAAGTAATTTCTGTGTAATAGGAAAAAAACCTCAAAGATTGCAAAGATCAGTGTCACTGTTGGACTTGAATCATGTTTGTTTTTCTAACATTGCCTATAAATACCTACCCTTTCAAATGCTCTTTGGTTTTTTTACAAGTTACTAGTTATTTTATTAGTTAGTACATTAAATAAAACTTTGACACATGTTCTTTTTATATTTGTATGGGAGTCATGATCATTTTAGCTTTTTGAAAACTATAGCTGAAAAAAGAACTTTGCAATTTACTGATTACTATTTTTTTTTACAGATTTTCACTCTCATAAAGAACTTTCAAATTTCTCAAATATTTTTTGTCTGCTTAACTAATTTAGAATAATTGATCATCTATATATTTTCCCATAATTTTAAGACTTAAAGGTAAATAATATAATAACATTCTTTTTTTTCCTTTAATATAAAAAAATTGGATTAAATTCGGGTCATGTAGGCCAGACACTTTAAAAACTCACTCATGCAATTGAGAAGACAAAAATTAAATGTCTTGTTGGCTTCAAATTCCTGCAATAGCAAAACATTTAAAGTAAAAATTAACATTTCCTCCAAAATATTTGAAGGAGATACAGAAAACCATGCTACCACATTTAAATACTGTTCTTGTGTTCACTTCCATGTGTGTGAAAAAAAGCTGAAATAGAAGAGCAAATGTTATATGCCACCTGCACTTCTAGATAAGAGAAAATTTCATTACCTAAAGAAATGCACTTATGTTTGAGTACATAAAAACAAAGGTTATTTTTGAACTTTTAGAATTACATTTTATAGATGGTTTACTATCTTCTTAAACATCGCATTTTTGACTCATCTGCCCCTTTAGAGGGACTCTTTCCTTCCTACAAGCAGTTTCTTTTACCATAATATTGCCATCCATTGGTACAAAGCAACCACACATAATGTGGTCATACAAAATTCTTGTTGGCATTTTTGAATTTTGATTTACTTTATTTTGTTTTCTTTTTCCCTTGTACTTAACTTCTCATTTCTTACAATACTTTTTCATCCTATTCTCTCTACACCTTGTTCCATATTAGACTGTGTTTGCTCAATTTTTTTTTTAGATTTTTGTTTTTTTTACTATTTAGTATGTTATGGGAAAATTCTACAAATTAATTTTATGCCATACAGCTATGGTTGGGAGTCTTATGCTTTGTACATGTTAAGATTGGAGTTGAACCACTCTATACATAAATGTGGAAAAATCTCAAATACAATTTTGAAGAAATGAACACACGATAAGTGGAATGTTGTTATTATGCCTATCTCAGTTCTCTGTAGGTTGCTTAAAATATTTTTGATAAACTGAATCAAATAGAAATTATATGTTATTAAGAAGAAGATATTTTTAAGTCATTTTCCTTAAAATTTCCCTATCTAGAGAATATATCTCTGTATTTGTTTTTATTTGTTACTTCTATGCAACGAGGATAATTTAGATTTTCTGTTTGACTCTCTACATAGCATTACAAATGTTACAAATAAAACTAAATTTGTAACTATACAAACTTCTACCCTAGAATTTGTTATGCTTTGCTTTAATTACTTTTTGATAGATCCAAAGAGAAGTTTATTTAACTGAAATTAGCTGCTATTCCTCACTAAATGAATGTAAGAACAAAAATGTGACTCATAGATAAATTTTATAAATTGAATGACAACTGTTAATTTTTAATTTTTTCATTTCTTCATCTTCTCTTCATTATCCTTTGTCTTTTCTCCTTTTGTTCTTCTGAATGACAATGTCCTAATCCTGCTTAGCATTTAGCATAAAATTTAAATGCATATAAGGAATGTTTAATATATTTAAAACTATGTCTTAAATTCAAATAAATGCTTACTAATTACTGATAATTGGCATAAACAGGGCATTGGGCCTCTTTCTTGCTTTTGTCTTCTTATTATATTGACTTGGAACAGTGCAACCTGTTAAGATGTTAGTGGGTTAACTTAATGTGTACTATGTAGATTACTCCTAGAAAGAGATTTAAAGCATCTTGTTTATTACTACTGGATTACAGAGATAGATGCAGCTGCTAATTTATTAGCACTTTGACATGTGCAATAACTTAAAGCAAGTTTATTCTAAAGATTTACTTACACAAATGCACAAGAAAGGACTGTTTTATTCAGCAGAATTTGTATAGAGATGATATTCATGTGTGAACGAGGCAGCCACCAAAATAGCAAACTTTGAATTTCTGCTTGTAATAACATTTTCATTCTCTTTCATCCCACAATTTTCACTTCCTTCTCTTCTTTTCTTTCTACTTTTATTTTTGGTTCGGGGCTACATGTGCAGGTTTGTTACATGGGTAAACTGCGTGTTGCTGAGGCTTGGTTTACAAATGATTCTGTCACCAATATAGTAAGCATAGTACTCCATAGGTAACCTCCAACCCATGCCCCCCTCCCACCTTCCCCTCTCAAGCAGTCCTAGTGTCTATTGTTTTGTTTCCATTTTTATTTCCATGTGTATTCAATATTTAGCTCCCACTTATAAGTGAGAACATGAAGTATTTGATTTTCTGTTCCTGCGTTAGTTCACTTAGGATAATGGCCTCCAGCTACATCCATGGTGTTGCAAAGAACATGACTTTATTATTTTTCATGGCTATGCAGTATACCATGGTGTATACATACCACATATTCTCTTTCCAGTCCACCATTGGTGGGTATCTTGGTTGATTCCATGTCTTTGCTATTGTTAATGGTGCTGTGAAGAGAATAAAAGTGCATATGTCTTTTTGATAGAAAGTTCCAAATGAAAATTTCCCTGTATGATATTTGTACTAGAAGATAAGTTTTACAAGGGACCATGTGTGTAAATTTACTGTTTTAATGATTACCAACATCTAGGACACATCCTGTCCCAAAAAGTTACTTCATACCTGTGTGGTTTTGGGGTTTCTGTAATAATTGAATAAATCAACAATGAATAATAAAAATAAACAGAAACCATTACAACTGTAATATTTTAGATTCAGAGAGGTATAGGGTTTTCTAGAGAATTGTATTTTTAAATCCACTTTCTGAAGTTTTAGATAATGGTAGCTAATGTGTGCTATTAATTCAATTACATGTCCTTAGTAAATGTGAAAGTGTTGTTTCTACAATTTATATTTTGCTATACTTCTGAGAGTAATCTAGTGTTAGATTTCTCTTATAAATCATCAACATTTTTAAATTGAAAGTTTAGCCTTGCTTTGTATATATTTTATTATTCTAAATCCCTTTCATGGTACAATATGAACTCCAGCAGGCATATCATTTATTTGTGCATCATATTCATGGCAGAAACAACATTGGCTGTATAATCTTTAGTCTTCACCAGTTTTCAAAACGTAAAAGTCATTTTGGTAATGATTTGATTACAGATATATGCATATACATGCATATATTACATAAATATTATATATGTTATATACTTTATATATTATTTCTATCTTATATGATTGTGTGTATATTAGAATTTATTATGATACAAATCAAAGCATGTCTTATTATATATTATTTTTGTAAAATAAATGTCTCCATATGAATATACAGAGAATGTCACAGTTCTAGTTAAATTCTAAAACTTATTTTTTACTTTATAATATGCATTTTGCCTAATTAGGTTGGGTGGCTACATTTATTGTAAGTAGATTTAATGTCAAATAATATGACATTGAACATTAAATTAATGGGGCAATTTACATGTGAACTTTAAGAGGAGATCAAATAAGCCATAAGATAAAAATACTATAAATTGCATTACCAATAATTACTTAATAAATTGACCAGAAAATAATATAAATTGCTCATTGGTGTCCGCTGCTGAACTGTCAAAAAGAGAATAAAATGTTAGTTAGAGGACAGTTTTCGGATTATCTTAATATGAAAATTTAGGCTGGATATAGAGTACAGGCTTTAAATACATGATGTTGTTTCTACACAATACATCCTGGCAAGTAATAGATTGATGCATAAGGCCATGGGCAGCAGTTACTTGGCAGCTGGCTTCCTACATTCATCATGTAGAAAAACTGCTGATCGTGTTTTAGTTTTTCACCTGTATACACAAACACAAATATGGATTGTCATCCAAAGCAGCATCTTTGAAAAGATAGGTCACTGATCTCCCCCAAGGAAAGCTTTCATGAAAATATTTCTTTTAAACACTTACTTTTGGGCTCATTTTGACATAACTGTCCTATCATGTTTGAATCAAAAGTTCTATTTTGTTATGGTTACACTGTCAGCTTTACTCTGGCATTCAGATGTAATTCATACTTTTCAACCATTGACTAGAAGGGGGGGACACTTTGGAATTAAACGATATTAACAAAATGCTACAGAAGTGTAAGTGGTTTACTATCACACACTGCTTATGCAATTTTATCAGTATTAGTACTTCTAAACGTAGTAGCAACACGAATTTTAAATTAAATATATTAATAAATAGAGATAAAAATTATATGAACCAATAACAATGTCTGAAATCTTTCTTCCTGGGGATTCAAAAAGGAGCCTTTCTCAAGAAATTTTCAGTATACATGTGAATTTAAGACAAACACAGGCTAGGCACAGTGGCTCACACCTGTAATCCCAGCACTTGGGGAGGCCAAGGCGGGCAGATCACGAGGTCAGGAGTTTGAGATTATCCTGACCAACATGGTGAAACCCCGTCTCTACTAAAAATACAAAAATTTGCTGGGTGTGGTGACATGCTTCTGTAATCCCAGCTACTCAGGAGGCTGAAGCAGGAGAGTCGCTTGAACTTGGGAGTCAGAGGTTGCAGTGAGCTGAGATGACGCCATTGCACTCCAGCCTGGATGACAGACCAAGACTCCGTTTCAGAGAAAAAAAAAAAAGACAAACACACAAAAAAATGCTAAATAGTAATATGATTGATTCATAAAAATTGAACACTAATAAATTTGAAGTATAATGCCTGTACATGATTAACCAGCAAAAGAAAGGGTCAGATGTTTATTAGCAATATGAGTTACGACTCTTGCCTGAAGATTTGTAATCAAGGAAGAAATTGAAGCGTGTCAAAAGAAAAGGGCAGTTTGAGTGGTAGATATTGAAGGGATATTATTTCAGGAGTCTAGAAAAATATTACAAAGAATGAGTGTTAAAATGTTCAGAAAAGGTGGTGAAGATCATGTTTATAATAATTTGGCCAGAGATGAGGGTTCCAAAGATGAAGTTGTATGAGTAATAGTCTAGAAAAGTAGTTTGCCATAAAACTACACGGAACATGAAATTCCAGGCTGAAGAACAGTATTAAGACTATTGGATAGTCTAGGAGTGAGAAACCAACTTGTGCTTACATCAATGAATAATAGAAGGTAACAGACTTAAAGAAATACTATTACAACTGCTCAAAATGGATGACCTGTAACTCACTGGATATATGAGTACATGGAGAAAGAGAAGTGAAAGAAAACTACAAGTTTTTTGCCTGGTAACTGAGATATGAGGAATAGCAATAACTTCTACACTATGTATAAGAAACAAAGCTAATAAAAACAGTAACAATGATAAATATTACCTTGTATAAGATCTTTGTTATAATAACATATAATTATTCAATTGAATTAATACATGTATGGTATTTTTAAATTTAAGACAAGCACCTATTGTAATATTCAGTCTTCTACCACATGGAACAACATTTTCAAAATAGAAACATTGTTAATAGTAACATAACTGCAAATTATTGAGTATTTATTTTGTGCCCACTGCTATGAGACACACTTATTTTGTATACCTCATTTCATTCTTTTCATTCTTACAAATATTTTGAGCTATTATTATCCCTATTTTTCAGATGTGGACTAAAGTGAAAATTTCATAGCTGAGTAAGAAGTAACAATATAGTATTGAATTCCATAAAGAGAATTCATATATCTGTTTTGTTCATTTAGTACCTAGTTTAGTGTTTGTCATTTAGTAAGTGCTCAACAAACATGTGTCAAGAAAAAAATAAATTAAAAAATTATGATTATGCTAGTAATGATAACAGCTGACACTGATTGAGTGGTAAGTGCTATGTTTATGTGACTTACAGATATCTAGCATTATAAAACTGATTAATATTTTGGATTAAAAACAAAAATAGTCTGAAGTTCTTTAACGTGTTTATAGTGAATGCACAGATA
Source organism: Pan paniscus (assembly GCF_029289425.2). NCBI lineage: Eukaryota > Metazoa > Chordata > Mammalia > Primates > Hominidae > Pan > Pan paniscus. The sequence goes on along the minus strand of NC_073252.2, from coordinate 90,238,321 downwards.
ACATTTTCAGGCAGTGTGCCCTTGTGCTGGCACATGTGCGCACTCACACACAGACTTAGGGAACATGATGAGCTGCAGCATTGAAACAAGATCAGTTTTCTCTCATTTTGCTGCAAATAAGGGAAAACCCAAGTATTAAGAAGAGGTTGATGAACATACTGCCTCCAAAGCTAAGTAAATAGAACATGCTTTATATTGTAATTCAAGATTGTGAAGGAGACAGATGTTCCAAAGATTTCAAGCATCAGGAGAATACTCAGTCTTATAGTCAATTTTTAGTGTAAGATGTCTGAATCTCAAATATCTATTTGGTAATAAGGAAAGAATAAAACGGGAAAAAATAGCAAGCTACCACCCAGAGTACAAGACTGCCTTGGTGTTCTTCCTCCCTCCTTCCTATTCAACAGCTGGGGATAGGGAGTGAAGAGAGTAACTTAGGAGATAACTTGATCAGAGAAATAATAACTTTGATTCCTCAGACAAAATTCTCCATTACTTAGCAGTGATATATACACACATTCTATTGACCAAAGACAAGAATTGTAGTACCTGAATTACATTTATAAATATGCTACAAGTTCTGCTGTAAATTTAACTTCTATTTCAGTAATTTGGGATTCCACCTCATGAAAAATTTTAGAATATCCATACGACTATGGGTATTTCAATTTTTCTTTGATAGTTTGAGGCCAAATGGGCAACAAATGGGAAACTTTGTCAGTCAAAGCAGTCTGACTCACATAGTTTGGAGCAATTGCATTCAAAACCAAAAGGCATGCAGTTAGATTTACTCAAAGAGGGATGGAAGTTAAGAAAGCCAGGGGATAACAATGAGAGGACTGTTAGAACCTAGTCAGGATAGCTTGCCATATATGAAGAATTCTGTCCATCACTCACAAAAGTCTCCTTGAATCCCTGTGTAACTATGGTGGGACTGAACGTTGAACATGAAGGGAAATCTATATTCAACATGTGAAGTATCTCAACCACAACAAAATTAATAAACTCAGTGAGGTAAATAAGCAATTAGTTCAATTAGTTAGAATTGGTCAAAATAGGTTTGTTGTCAATTGAACATTTTGACTATTTGGGTCAGAACAGACAAAAAATTTGACATGACAAAAATGAAAACAGAGTTATATATTAACATAGTGGATATTTGTTAGAATTAATTGAAGTTCAGAGCAAAATAATTATTTGAATTTGGTCATTAAGTAAAACAAAAAACCGATGATCTAAAAATGTTCACTTAAAAAATACTGAAAAAGGTACATAATTAATCAAATTTCCATTTGTTTATATGTAGAGTAAAAATACTGTATATTTCATTTGTTTAAATGGATTTTAAAAGATAAGAAAAATTGTCGGGCGTGATGGCTCACGCCTGTAATCCCACCACTTTGGGAGGCCGAGATGGGTGGATCAACTGAAGTCAGGAATTAGAGACCAACCTGGCCAACATGGTGAAACCCGTCTCTACTAAAAATACAAAAATTAGCCAGGCGTGGTGACATGCTCCTGTAATCCCAGCTACTCGGTAGACTGAGTCAGGAGAATCGCTTGAACCTGGGAGGCGAAGGTTGCAGTGAGCCGAGATTGCGCCACTGCACACCAGCCTGGGCAACAGAGTGAGACTCCGTCTCAAAACAATAAATAAATAAAATAAAAATAAAAGGTATGAAAAATAATCTGTTGGAAATTTAAAATCTTCACTGAAGAAAATTATTTAATCTCTGCTATTGTGATATCGTAAGACTATTAAATATATCTTTTACCATGGCCTCGCTTCAATTATGATATAGCCTTTCATTTTTAGATGAGTCATTCATAATTTTAAAGATAGCTTATTATAATTTAAAAGGGGGCAGGATATGAAACCAATTAGGTAAAATTAGAAAACAAAATGTGTGAAGATAAATATGAGAAAAATAAGATATAGTATAATACTAGAAACATTATATATTATCAAATGAAAGTGATTTTAAATTGTAGTTCAGATATACCTATGTACATGCAGTTTCAGAAAAAGTATGTATAGGAAACGATCTTATAAAAAAACAAGGAGAAAAGATAATGGGATTCAAAAGAAGAACCAGCATTGCAATATTTTTTATAATTTTTATATGAAATTAGTTACATCATTGTAAATTTTATCACTTTATTGACAATCAGATTATATGAACCAATGATTAGTTTAAACTGGAAGCTTGAGATACATTGTGATGTCAGGAAACCATATATGATTAGAAAAAAATATAAAGCCATCCTTTCTAACTAGTAGAGCTCTCCATGTTTTTGTTTTTCCTTTATTTTCATGTAAAATTATTCCTGAAATATTTCTATACATCACAGGAAGAATTGTGCCTTTTCCTTGTTACAAAAGTGATCAAGAACTTTGGGCTTCCTGGACTGCCATGGAGAATGGGATGGAATGAGGATTAGAATTCAGTAGAGGATTTTTAAAACCCAAAGAATAGAAAATGTTCCCATTTAATCAGGCTTAGGTTTTTAATCGATTTGGGGATAAGAACAGAAACGTTTTTGTTTGCTGTTCCATGTCTTTAAATAGTCTAGTGGGAGGAAATCATCAAAGTGTATTCTGTAAATGTGGAATTAACAAGGCAAAACTAAAGACACTTAGGTTTGCATCATAAATTGTGACTATTGACTAAATTGCCTAGAGAAAGTTCTAATCTGCCTTTCTGGTTATCCAATAAGTTAACCTTTTCCATTTCCCAATTGGAAAATATTGGCTCAGCTTTGTCAACACACGTAGTGCCAATCAAATGGAAGCGTTAGCTTATTTCCATAAAAATAATATTTTGGCAGAAACTATTCTCATGTATATAAAAATTTAGAATCTCATGTGAATGGCATTTTAATTTAAAAGAAATCTGAGTATTTATGTCAACTTTGTCTACATAAAAGTCTACTTTTCTATGTAGAAATAAAGTGATTATGAGAAATTATACTACTTTGGAGATGTCAAAAATTGGTTTTTGAAAGAATACTTAAAAGCAGATTTTCTTCATAAGATGTCACTTTTTAAAAAGCATCAAAGCCTTAATCTTTCCTTATTTTATTGAAATAAGAGTGGTTAGTAGCACTTCACTGAGTTTTGTACAATTTCTATATATATGTAATTCCACAGTTTTTTATTGCATGCACTTAACTTTTATGCTCCGGAATGACTTAACCATGATTATTGTAAATATCAGAAGTTGAGTGTCAACTGGTATTTAGATTTATAATCTAATTTATATTACAATAAGATTGTCTATTATTTGGCTAAAAGAAAATCTTTTACATTTTGCATTTGAATTAGTATTTGATAAATAGGAAAAAGCATTTACATTCTTACCTGTCTGTAAGTTTAATTGAAAAAGCTAACTTGTTTATTTATACCTATGTACTAAGTTCTGTATCCTGGATGAAATAGTTTCACATATTAAAGTTAAAAATAATGTGATATAAATTTTAGGCAAATGAATGATTGAAATTGAAGAATATGTTTATTTTCTTGTGTCTATTTTAAGACTAAGAGCAAAAAGCCCTTGATTTCATTCTCTAAGTGAGATCACATGATTTATGAGATAAAATGCGGAATTTCTTTTCTAAACTTTGGGTTAAAACCTCTTGAAATAGGATATGATTTTGTGCATTAAGATGCGATATGGCTGAGGTGCCTCTGATCTTGCATAATTAAAAATTTTACTTTATCTATTGTCTTAGGGTTTATTAGTGTATATTATGCTAAACAAATTTCACAACAAAATTTATTAACCTGAATTCAGGAAACCACTTTTTCATTTTCTATAATATCTTAATTTTTCCTATTTGTCTTGAAATGAGAATCAAGTTTGTGGAATCATAGCAAACAACTTAAATGTTCATATTTATCCTAAAACAGAAAATAAAGACTTATTCCTGCTTTATTTTGTGTCCATTAGTCACAGCTAACTCTAATTAGGACAATGCTGGAGAAACACATTCTTTACTGTTGTTCAACTTTTCTACTTCACAATCTATGTAGCTCAGCACGCCTCTATTGGTATTACCAGCCTCATGAAGTTTAAGTTTCTAATATCATAGCTTATTTTTAAATAGAATACAATGAGGGTTGCTACTTTCTATTACATTCAGTGAGCCATTTAGCTATCATTAATAAATTATACCCAAGTGCACATTTTACTAGATAACCTTTATTCCACATGTCTTCGATATTGATATTTTGTAATTTCCATATATATATATATATATATATGCAGTTTTTAACCTGATGCATGGTTTTTGCAGTGCCTCTTATTTTTGAACTTTCAGCACTCTTCTCATTAGATCTACAAAAGAAATTAGTATTTCCCAAACTGTGATCCAAGAATACTGGTTTATATAAGATTTTGATAATTTTTAGCAAAATAAGAAAAAAGTTTTTCTAAGGCTAAATTCATTTAACTTATTTTTAGTATTATATTTCTTCTATGAAAAAAGTATTCATAATACATATAAATTGTAGTAAAATTTTTTTCCTAAATAAGTAATTTTGGGAAAATAAAATGCTGGCAATTCTATATAGGACTAGCAACAATTCCTTTCTTCCTTCCTTTTTCTCCTCTTCCTCCAGGAATAGCTATTGGGCTAATAAAGTTTTTCAGGTTTTATTTTTTTTAGAAAGATTGTTGACTGAAAATTAGGCTGCCTTAATGGTCTTGAGATGAGTGGAAAGGTCTGACAAAGACAGATCAAAAATGTTGATGATACTGGAATCATTCCCTCAAAGCAGACCTGGCAGATTTTACCTGAGTGCCCTGAAAGCTTAGCCGACTGGTTTTCCATAGAGAGGAAGTTGTGGGAATGGTGAGAAATTCTAGCAAGAACCTGTAACTTGGCAGGAAGTTGTAAATATTTGGGAGGAAGAAAATATAGCAAAGGCCTCAGCTTGAGTCTAAGAAAGATTTGCAGAGGAGTGGATTTGTCTAGTGACCAGGTACTCCAAGTCTCCTAAAGCATATTTTCTTAGAGGCCAAGACGCCTCCCTAGAAAGAATTCAAACCTTATCCACCGCATATAGTAAAATTTGTTGGAAAAATTGTCATAATTTAAGTGGACTGTTAAAGCACATTTTCCAAATGATTGGAAAGTTTTTATTACTACTTTCTATATTGTGTCTTTAGCACTGTGGAAATAAAACCAAATTTGTAAAATTTTTGCTCTTTTAATTTGGTGACTTTTTTCTGTAGACTTCAATTCTGTTAAATGTTATGCTGTAAAATCCAATGTATTCTTTGTGGCATACAAGGCTTAGTGAATATTTGTTAATCTATCTTTTAATTATACATATATGTAGACCTCATTCAATAATTGACAGATATAACCTTCAATCCTAACTTGCTGGGTACACACTCTATGATTAAGGGCCAATCAGAGAGCTTCCTGAACTTCTGTTTCTCCCTGTTGTGAAATGTGATTTTAACAGTAAATACTGCATAGGGCTCTTTTCCCCCCAGCTTTATTGAGACATAATTGGCATATAAAATTATACATATTTAAGGTATACGATGTGATATTTTGATATACCTATACACTGTAAAATGATTTCCCCAATAAAGCAAATTAACATATCCATCACCTCACATAGTTACATTTTGTGTGTCTGTGTGGTAAGACATTTAATATCTACTCTCTTGCAAATTACAAGTGTACAATACCGTATCATTGACTATAATCACCATGCAGTATATAAGATCTTTGGGAAGTATTCACCCTACATAACTGGAACCTTAAACGGGGAGTTGTAGGTTAACGGGTACACAGTTTTAACTATGCACAGAGTTCTAATGGGGGTTATGTGAGATCATTCTCATGAGGTTCTTCAGTCTGTGGCACATGAAAAAGAGTTGATTCAAGTTAGTTTCTTTGTTTGTTTAAATAATTCTGACATTTAATATTGTGGAAAAATCTGAGCTTATCATGAATTGTGCACTTGTGTAGTTTCTAGTCTGATCTTGCTTCTGTAACAAAATACTTCGGACTGGGTAATTTATAAAGAACAGAAATTTATTTCTCAGAGTTCTGGAATCCGGGAAGTCGAAGATCACTGTACTGGCAGGTTCAGTTATGAGGGCTGCATCCTCCAGAGGAGAGAAATGCTGTGTCTTCATATGTTATAAGGTCAAAGGGCAAGAGATCTGAACACTGCACAAAGCTTCTTTTTATAAGGGCCTTAATCCCATTCATGAGGGAGCAGCCTAATCACCTCTTAAAGGCCCCATCTCTTAACACTATCACATTGACCATCAAGTTTCGACATCTGAATTTTGGATGGAACACATTCAACCATATCAGATGGGTAACCTGTCTTTTTTTTTTTTTTTTTTGCTAGTATGCTTATAGAACTTGCATTTCATTCAACATTATTGTCAAGACATTTCTCTTTTTACTAATGTCTTATTGATAAATACTATGCTTTATTTTTGGTTGTAAGCTCAGATTGCTTTCAACTTAAGAAAGTTTGCCTAACAATATGCTTATACTTCTGTTCTGAGACTCTAGCTTCTTTATCAAAATCTCTATATTATTTCATCTGCAGCACTACTTTCCCACATTTATGACCCTTAATCAATATTCTTATTTCTCTTCTTTTATTCTTCAGTAGGGTTCATATGCTTCCAAATGTGATAAGAATGCATTTTTCTACTCCACCACAAGACTTTTCCCCCATTTTAGTAATCTGATTTCTTTCTGAGCAGCATTTCAGCTATTATTACCTGAAGGTAACAATAGCACATACTGGTAAAGGGTAAGTGCTTTTAGGGAAGAAGGCATATTTGACATAGGGAGGGTTCCTATCAGACAGATGTAAAGGCCTTCCTATAAAAAGAATGTCTGGGGTGGAAAATAAGTTTCTTGGCATTTTGGTCTCTGTACTTTCCTATCTTCTTTAGAATTATTGTGGGCTCTGACCAGCAGCCCGCAATGAAACGGGGCTCTCTCTTTGTTCCCAGGTGGATTGACAGGTCGAGAAATAATAGACACACAAAAGATACTGAAAGCTGGGTCCAGGGGGGTCACTGCCTTCTGGTCCCATGGTGCCACCAATGCACTGGATATACCAGCATTTACTATTAAGTTTAGTGAGGGTGGGGATAGGTTAGTGAGGGATTTAGGGTCATTTGATTATGAGGTGAGATGGTCACATGGGGATGAAGTAATTCTTTAACATAACATCTGTATGCGGAAGTACGGTATACAGAGATAAGAATTTACAATATAATGTGTGCATCAGTAATTTCTAACAGAGCCTTAAAACAGAAACACAGTCTTTCCACAACCTATGATTAGCAAGATATTAATAAGCAGTAACAGTTGCAGCAAAAGCTGGTTACAAACAATCCATAGAAACAGGATGTGAAGCTACACAACCAGTTAGACCAGAAATTCTCAGAAGGGAGTATGCCTTAACCCTAAAGAGGCCTAGAAGAGCCCTGGCAAGATGAGGGCATTTGTAGCCCTATCTTATCCATATGGACAGGCACCCCCCATGCATCCGTTTATAGGCTCTCCACAAGGGTTGCATTCCATTCCCAGAGCTATGAACATCTGCTTTTCTGGGATAGGAATCTTGGTGATGTGAAACCTCCTTGACTGCACATCCATTCACAGGCTCTCTGCAGGGGGAAGCACATCATGCGTTATTGGCTCATTCTGGCAGTCCAACCTGGCATTGTCTTTACACAATCCTGCATGCAATTTTGTATTTACAATAATCAGGAGCAATTCATCTTTTATTCTGTAGCAATAGTTTCAGGGGGTCTCCCTACATAGAATGATATATAAAACTTGGCATTCATATTAATGGGATAATACAATTGATTTCCCCACTCCATCTCCATTGCCTCTCCCATATGTTTTTTTTTCTTTTCTTGGTAACTTGTTCCATTTCATTCAGCACTATCTCATTATTGCATTAGATATTGGAAGAGCAAATACTATCTAGAAAGATAAAATATATAAAATAGGATGAGTTCCCATAACATGGGAAGGGGAAGCTCTTCAGGCACTGGAAAGAAGTGTCAAGGAATAAAACAGGGATATTACACATTGAGAAGAACTGCTTTTGAGTTTCAGATCCCAAAAGGCAGCAAGACTAAGGAGTAGTAGTTGGCTTAAGCGAAAAAAAATAGGCAAAGGACGTTCGAACCTTGGTCCAATAGAGTAGCAAAAATGTGAAATATACTCCTGGCTCCCCACAACCTGAATATAGAAGATAGGAGATCCAGGTATACAGGATGTCTCAAGGGCCCACCAGTTCAGAGGCAGTAGAGAATAACAGAAAGTTGATCGATGAGCTCCCTTGGAGGCTTATTTTGGTGATGGGAATATTTGCGATACACTGAGTGTATAGCACTGACTGCTCCTGTTAAGGATTAGGCTTATCACCTTAAATCCCATCAAATCAGCAATGAGAATACAGCAGACACAATAGTGATGTTTCTAAGCAGTTGACTGACAGCCCCTGTTAGGTAAGCTGGACTGAGGGACAAGGTCATGTCCTCATAGAAAAGTCACAAACCTCGCTGGCTAGTATCTGTGGTTCTGTAGTAGAGGCACTTCTCAGGGTGAAGAGGAGGTGGGAGTTGGCCTAGTCCCCAAGCCTTTTAAAATATACATATCCAATTATTAACACCAAAATGAGACATTGTTTTTTGTTTTAGTTTTAGTTTTAATTTAAAAGTGGGATAGCAGAAAAACCCAAAGTGATCATCTGCTCTTAGCACAGAGCTAAGCATCTAAGAAGAATGCTGAATTTAGCTATAGGAAAAAGTTGATGCTGACAGTAAGGGAAATCTTAATTGCCAATGATGACCAAAAATAAGAGACAGACCAGTGAGAGATGGAGATGATAGTTGTAAATATTTGATTTCCATTTAACTATGAGAGTGTTAATGAAACTAGGGGAGGTGACAACTGCTTTCACTCTATATTTGTGTAGAAATATGAGTTTACATGTACAATTTAACTCAAATTGAACAAATAATATTGATGAGTTTATGAAAGCCAGGGTTAAACATAATTTAATCATAATGTTTCTTCCCTGTTACTTGACTAAAATGAGTTTTAACTTTAAGTACATGATTGTAATCCCCAAACTCAAAATGTTAAATAGGCTTCTTTAAAAAAAAATCAAGTAATTATTGGCAACAGCAGAATGACAACTGGAAAATGTATTATTTAACTGGTATCATTTCTTTACCTGCCCACCTGCTCACTATAACAACATGCTACTATATACTGTGTGAGGGTAAATGAGAAAAATCACGAAAACCACTTCAGCACCATCATTTTTCCCCTCAGTTATATGAACGTATTTGTTTCCAAATTACCTTAAATTGCATTGTAGCCTCAATTTTCCAACAATTATAGGACTTTTGAGTAGAAGTAGAAAACTCTTCAGATAACTTAGGGTAGAGATAAGAATTTTATGTGATTTCAAAATTAATTTTTATTCTACAACCTTTGAAGTTCCCTCAAACATACTGTGTTTAAAAGAAGACAAAGCCTTACTCCCTTAGGAGTTCCTATGAGACTAGTCACAATTTTTCTCTTTAATTTTGACTCAGAATATCACAATAAAGTGCTTTTTTTGGAGCATGACCTTTGAAATCTCAACTAAAAACTGGAGCAGAGGGTAGTGTAATCGAAAGAAATGAAAGTTAACCTAAAAGTGTCACTTTAAAAAATATTTAGCTGAGGATCAAGTGTGGGTGAGGATTTAAAAAATCAGATTATTAATTTTTTTTCCTTTAAAATGTACAATCATCTAGGCACAGCAGGGAGACCAAGAAGCAATCTGTCTTCCCCTTTCACTTGCTCCCATTTCTGGAAGCATGGCAGATAATGCTGCAATGACAGATGGAAGGAAAGTGAGTCCTTTGACACCAGTATCCTCCCCTCAGTTTTTCTCTGTATCAGTTCACCCATTTCCAAGTCAGTATAGGCTCTTTTAAAAAAGATTAAAGGCCGGATAGTAGAACCACTTTCAACTTCCACGTAATCAGTTGCAGTAAATCACATACAAAACAGTTCTCTTACTTTCCTTTTTTCATTCTTACCAAAATTCCTTCTTTATTTCTTTCTCTCCAATTTTATCACATGAGCATCACTTTTTAGTCATTCTTTAATCACCAACATCAGCAATAATCAGTAATAATTAAAGGTCAATATCCAGTTGACACAGTACTAAGTGGTAGATTCTATAGTGAAGGGGGCCAGAAAAAAACACCATATTCAAAGAACATGCATTTTCATGCTTAAAGTAGAATACTAAGGGCAAATAATTACATTATGTTATTTTATTTTATTATTATACTTTAAGTTCTAGGGTATATGTGCACAACGTGCAGGTTTGTTACATATGTATATATGTACCATGTTGTTGTGCTGCACCCATTAACTTGTTATTTACATTAGGTATTTCTCCTAATGCTATCCCACCCACAGCCCCCCACTCCATGACAGCCCCCAGTGTGTGATGTTCCCCACCCTGTATCCAAGTGTTCTCATTGTTCAGTTCCCCCCTATGAGTGAGAACATGTGGTGTTTGGTTTTCTGTCCTTGCGATAGTTTGCAGAGTATGATGGTTTCCAGTTTCATCCATGTCCCTACAAAGGACATGAACTCATCCTTTTTTATGGCTGCATAGTATTCCATAGTGTATATATGCCACATTTTCTTAATCCATTCTATCATTGGTGGGCATTTGGGTTGGTTCCAAGTCTTTGCTATTGTAAATAGTGCTGCAGTAAACATACATGTGCATGTGTCCTTATAGTAGCATGATTTATAATCCTTTGGGTATATACACAGTAATGGGATCACTGGCTATTGTGAATAATGCCGCAATAAACATACGTGTGCATGTGTCTTTATAGCAGCATCATTTATAATCCTTTGGGTATATACCCAGTAATGGGATGACTGAGTCAAATGGTATTTCTATTTCTAGATCCTTGAGAAATCACCACACTGTCTTCCACAATGGTTGAACTAGTTTACAGTCCCATCAACAGTGTAAAATTGTTCCTATTTCTCCACATCCTCTCCAGCACCTGTTGTTTCCTTTTTAATGATTGCCATTCTAACTGGTATGAGATGGTATCTCATTGTGGTTTTGATTTGCATTTCTCTGATAACCAGTGATCATGAGCATTTTTTCATGTGTCTATTGACTGCATAAATGTCTTCTTTTGAGAAGTGTCCGTTCAGATCCTTCGCCCACTTGTTGATGGGGTTGTATGATTTTTTCTTGTAAATTTTTTTAAGTTCTTTGTAGATTCTGGATATTAGCCCTTTGTCAGATGGGTAGATTGCAAAAATTTTCTCCCATTCTGTAGGTTGCCTGTTCACTCTGATGGTAGTTTCTTTTGCTATGCAGAAGCTCTTTAGTTTAATTAGATCCCCTTTGTCTATTTTGGCTTTTGTTGCCATTGCTTTTGGTGTTTTAGTCATGAAGTCCTTGTCCATGACTATGTCCTGAATGGTATTGCCTAGGTTTTCTTCTAGGGTTTTTATGATTTTAGGCCTAACATTGAAGTCTTTAATCCATCTTGAATTAATTTTTGTATAAGGTGTAAGGAAGGGATCCAGTTTCAGCTGTCTACATATGGCTAGCCATTTTTCCCAGCACCATTTATTAAATAAGGAATCCTTTCCCCATTTCTTGTTTTTGTCAGGTTTGTCAAGGATCAGATGGTTGTAGATGTGTGGTATTATTTCTGAGGCCTCTGTTGTGTTCCGTTGGTCTATATCTCTGTTTTGGTACCAGTGTCATGCTGTTTTGGTTACTGTAGCCTTGTAGTATAGTTTGAAGTCAGGTAGCTTGATGCTACCAGCTTTGTTCTTCTTGCTCAGGATTGTCTTGGCTATGCAGGCTCTTTTTTCGTTCGATATGAACTTTAAAGTAGTTTTTTCCAATTCTGTGAAGAAAGTCATTGGTAGCTTGATGGATGGCATTGAATCTATAAATTACCCTGCGCAGTATGGCAATTTTCATGATGTTGATTCTTCCTATCCCTGAGCATGGAATGTTCTTCCATTTGCTTGTGTCCTCTCTTATTTCTTTGAGCAGTGTTTTGTAGTTCTCCTTGAAGAGGTCCTTCACAACCCTTGTAAGTTGGATTCCCAGGTATTTTATTCTCTTTGAAGCAATTGTGAATGGGAGTTCACTCATGATTTTGCTCTCTGTTTGTCTGTTATTGGTGTATAAGAATGCTGGTGATTTTCGCACATTGATTTTGTATCCTGAGACTTTGCTGAAATTGCTTATGAGCTTAAGGAGATTTTGGGCTGAGACCATGGGGTTTTCTAAATATACAATCATGTCATCTGCTAACAGGGACAATTTGACTTCCTCTTTTCCTAATTGAATACCCTTTATTTCTTTCTCCTGCGTGATTGCCCTGGCCAGAACTTCCAACACTACGCTGAATAGGAGTGGTGAGAGAGGCCATCCCTGTCTTGTACCAGTTTTCAAAGGGAATGCTTCCAGTTTTTGACCATTCAGTAAGATATTGGCTGTGGGTTTGTCATAAATAGCTCTTATTATTTTGAGATATGTTCCATCAAAACCCAGTTTATTCAGAGTTTTTAGCATGAAGGACTGTTGAATTTTATCAAAGGACTTTTCTGCATCTATTGAGATAATAATTTGATTTTTGTCTTTGGTTCTGTTTATGTGATGGATTACATTTATTGATTTGCATATGTTGAACCAGGCTTGCATTCTAGGGATGAAGCCCCCTTTATCATGGTGGTATTTTATTGAGGATTTTTGCATCGATGTTCATCAGGTATATTGGTCTAAAATTCTCTTTTTTTGTTGTGTCTCTGCCAGGCTTTGGTATCAGGATGATGCTGGCCTCATAAAATGAGTTAGGGAGGATTCCCTCTTTTTCTATTGATTGGAATAGTTTCAGAAGGAATGATACTAGCTCCTCCTTGTACTTCTGGTAGAATTCGGCTGTGAATCCATTGGTCCTGGACTTTTTTTGGTTGGTAGGCTATTAATTATTGCCTCAATTTCAGAGCCTGTTATTGGTCTATTCAGGGATTCAACTTCTTCCTGGTTTAGTCTTGGGAGGATGTATGTGTCCAGGAATTTATCCATTTCTTCTAGATTTTCTAGTTTATTTGCATAGAGGTGTTTATAGTATTCTCTGATGGTAGTTTGTATTTCTGTGGAATTGGTTGTGATCTCCCTTTTATCATTTTTATTGCATCTATTTGAGTCTTCTCTCTTTTCTTCTTTATTAGTCTTGCTAGTGGTCTATCAATTTTGTTGATCTTTTCAAAAAACAAGCTCCTGGATTCATTGATTTTTTGAAGAGTTTTTTGTGTTTCTATCTCCTTCAGTTCTGCTCTGATCTTAGTTATTTCTTGCCTTCTCCTAGCTTTTGAATGTGTTTGCTCTCGCTTCTCTAGTTATTTTAATTGTGATGTTGGGGTGTCGATTTTAGATCTTTCCTGCTTTCTTTTGTGGGAATTTAGTGCTATAAATATCCCTCTACACATTGCTTTAAATGTGTCCCAGAGATTCTGGTGTGTTGTGTGTTTGTTCTCATTGGTTTCAAAGAACATCTTTATTTCTGCCTGCATTTCGTTATTTATCCAGTAGTCATTCAGGAGCAGGTTGTTCAGCTTCCATGTAGTTGTGCAGTTTTGAGTGAGTTTCTTAATCCTGAGTTCTAATTTGATTGCACTGTGGACTGAGAGACAGTTTATTGTGATTTCTCTTCTTTCACATTTGCTGAGGATTGCTTCACTTCCAACTATGAGGTCAATTTTGGAATAAGTGAGATGCGGTGCTGAGAAGAATGTATATTCTGTTGATTTGGGGTGGAGAGTTCTGTAGATGTCTATTAGGTCCACTTGGTGCAGAGCTGAGTTCAAGTCCTGGATATCCTTGCTAACCTTCTGTCTCGTTGATCTGTCTAATTTTGACAGTGGGGTGTTAAAATCTCCCATTATTATTGTGTGGGAGTCTAAGTCTCTTTGTAGGTCTCTAAGGACTTGCTTTATGAGTCTGGTTGCTCCTGTATTTGGTGCGTATATATTTAGGATAGTCAGCTCTTCTTGTTGAATTATCCCTTTACCATTATGTAATGGCCTTCTTTGTCTCTCTTGATCTTTGTTGGTTTAAAGTCTGTTTTATCAGAGACTAGGAGTCTGCAGAAGTTTCTACTGCCTTTTGTTTAGCTATGCCCTGCCCCCATAGGTGGAGTCTACAGAGGCAGGCAGGCCTGGTTAAGCTGTGGTGGGCTCCACCCAGTTCGAGCTTCCTGGCCACTTTGTTTACCCACTCAAGCCTCAGCAATGGTGGATGCCCCTACTCCAGCCTGGCTGCCACCTTGCAATTTGCTCTCGGTCTGCTGTGCTAGCAGTGAGCAAGGCTCCATGGGCATGAGATCTGCCAAGCCATGCATGGGATATAATATCCTGGTGTGCCATATGCTAAGACTGTTGTAAAAGTGCAGTATTAGGGCAGGAGTGTCCCGATTTTCCAGGTACCATCTGTTAAGGCTTCCCTTAGCTAGGAAAGGGAAATCCCCTGACCCCTTGTCCTTGCCAGGTGAGGAGGTGCCCCGCCCTGCTTCAGCTCACCCTCTGTGGGCTGCATGCACTGTCCAAGTAGTCCCAATGAGATGAACCAGGTACCTCAGTCGGAAATGCAGAAATCACCCATCTTCTGTGTTGATCATGCTGGGAGCTGCAGACCACAGCTGTTCCTATTCGGCCATCTTGGAACAATCTCTCCACAAAATATTATTTTTAATCAGATATCCTCTGTTTTTCCAAAATGATAGAACTTGTTTCATTATGCTATACATATGAAAGGTCATAAATAGCTGTTCGGTTTTTAAAGTAACTGAAATTCAGACATTTTTTATAAGCAAAATATATTAGTTCATATTCATTCCTTAAGCCTATTCTGTTATTTTTAAATAATACTAGTAAAAAAGTTAATTATACCACATATCTCCTTTTATTTACATATAATACATACTGTTTACATCCTTTGTGTCTTCAACACTTACAACAACCCTTTGATGTTTATGCTATTTTATCTCCCTTTTACAGATGGATAAAACAGAAGTTCAGCCTCCTGAGTCATCAGTCTTGTTTGGGTAAGAATGGACAGGATAAGGCCCATGCTTGTTAAAAAACAATTCTCACATCCTAACTTTTATCAATCAAGCACAAATGTATATAAAATTTCTATCAATTCCTCACTTCAAAATTGATAGCTTCCAGTTACCAAACTTTTTACTGCATAGCTACTGGGTATAAGGGAAAGAGTAACTGACCTTAATCCTATAGAGTACCACAAGTAGCTGTAACTCTCTAGTGAGTTGCCAGTGATTCTTTTCAAGCAATTGTCCACTTCAGGATTGTTTCTTTCTTCTCCTTGTATAGAAAAGTACACTAAAATTGTGTGGCTACTTTGGTTATTTGGGATTTGTATTTTATGGAACAAAATTTTATGTAAATTTTTTCTTTAAGCAAATAATCTTCCCTTCTAAGACTATAAAGTTTCCAGTATACTTGCAACAAAGTCACTCATAATTTAGATGAGCCTCTGAGGTATGAAATTTATGAAAACCAAGATTGACTTAAAAAAGACTTTGATTTACTTCATTTACTGTAATATAAGATCTTATCATTGTGAATATTTTTCTGTGTTTCTATACAAACATATGAGCTTAATAATTTATTAAACTAATTATTTTATATATCTAAACCAAAAACTTTTAAAGCAAGAAAATAATAGGATACAATCTCAATTAGATTTGAAAAGTAGAGTCCATTATTTAATTGCATTTTAAAATTATTTAATATAACCTATTTTATTCTCACTGAAATATGAATATACTTTCAAACTTTCAATGTTTTAGACAATTAAAATGTTTTAAAGCTTTTTTATTAAAATACAAAATATTAGCTCCAGTTATGATAAACTTGAAATTAGTGTAATCCTAACTATTACTTTCAAAGCAGGATGTCATTTATGTTTACAGGATGTTTGTGAAGTTAACTTTTGTGTGTCTTTTATTTAAAAAGTTAAAATATAAATAATGTTGACATATTTTCTTTCAGTAAAATAACACATGCTCTTTGGCTATGTCAGGAGATCATAGGGGGATGGATTGTATGGTAATTGAAAATGGAGAAATTTATACATACCAAAGTGAAAATTTCCCTATATCCAACCACTCATTCTTCATGGGTAACCACCGTTAACAGTTTGCTTGTATGTCTTTCCAGATATATGTCTCTCAGAATTCCAAAAAAACCCACATGTACATTTAATCAATTGCTAATATGCAACAATTTCTGTTCTGAAACTACTATATTTTTATATTTTATATAATAGGAGTCTCTCTCATTATATATCCTAAATTTGAATTTTACCTAATGTGCTTAATAGATGTGTGACTTGAATAAATTCCTTTGTCTCTCTAAACTTTGGTGTCCTCATTTGTAATTGCAGAAATCATTCTCATATGAGTTAGTCTGGAAAATGTTTACTCTCTAGGTTGGGTGACTATTCATCCTGAATTTTGCCTATTGCCCCAGGAAAATTATTAATAGTGTTACTTTTCTCTGTCTGAATTGTGCTGGTATGGAGGTTAATATATATAATCCTACCTATAGGGTTTCTGAGAGGATTACTAAAGATAGTGTCTTGTGTGTTGTAAGAGTTTCATATATTTAACTTATGAGTAAAATTATACACACACATAAATCTATGTAAACATACACATATGTATGATGCTAAGTCAACATATACATAAATTACCCTAGTGTTTTCACTTTAATTTACAAGATGAAACTTAGATATATGCAGACTTACACAAAGTCAGGATTATTACAGATCCACTAAAATTTTAGATTTAGAGCAAACATCTCAGAATAAACCAATTCTGATGTAATTAAAATAGACTTTATAATATTGGTTGTACAAGGTCTATCATCCAGTTAAAACATAACAATATGTAAACAGAAGCCACTATTGAAACTGATATGCAATGGTTGCACTTTTCATCATGTATCTAGCGTAAAAATAGGGGATTTTCATTGATTTATATCTCTTTTTATAAAAAAATTAATCATCTAGAATCTTAATGTGCTCTTATTTAAATGAAAACACAATGTATGGATAATTCCAGTGTTCAAAGACTAAGGTAGCTATTTCTGCAAGAAAAAAATACAGCATTAAATAAGCCAAGATGAAAGCTACAAATGGGAAAAATCATGTCACAAATACCAACATCTCAACTCTTTGTTAATAATTCTTTATTAACAGTTCTATAGGGAAATACTTAAATTGTATGTTTTCTTTGTCAAACATACAAATTCTCTTTCAGCTTTTTGAACATATCTAAAAGTTTATTCCATTTTCCATTTATTATTTAAAAAATTGTTCAACAATATCTTCAACTATTTATTTATATTTATAGCTTTATGTAGATTATCATGATATTTTGCAAATGACTACTTATGTTGTAAATAAGAATCTTAAAAGCATTTGGAGGAACTTTTTGTAACAATAGAAGTATGAATCATGGTAAACCAGATACACTCAGAGACACAACTTCAAATTAGTCAATTAGTACGCCATTTACGGGACTAGGGAAATTGTCATAGCAAGTGCATGGCCCTTTTTTGGAGTTTCTTTAATAAATATGAACAATTGAGAAATAATAAATAATTAATGCCAGCACATTTAAGTACCAAACAAGGGTTATAGCCAAATAATAGGTTAGGCTTTGTGGCATATGTTGATAAACATCAAAAGAAAAATTTAAAACTATCATTGGTTGCTGATTTGAAATGTTTGAAAATAAAGCAGAAACTGTTGTATTTCATTTTAAGCATATTAATTCTCTTGGATTATTAATTTATTCATACATTGTGTTACAAAAATAAAGCATAATATAAAAAAAAAGTAGAATGGTTAGTAGTATTCAGATTTTTTTTAGCAGTAGACTTTTGTTGAAGAAAATCAGGCAAAGTTGAACTTGGAGAAAACATTGTACCGAGATTTTTTATGCACCTTGTATAAAAAGATTGGGACTTTATTTCAGAGGTGAAAAAAATTTTGTTATTCAAATATGCCTTTTAAAAAAGAAATTCTTTGCAGTCAGAAAATAATTTAAGATCATTAGTCTGAATTCATTAAAAAATAGTTCATTGCTTCAATTACGGGGAACAAATTAATTTTCATGTTTCTATAAATATAATTCCTCCTACTAAATCTGTATGTTAAAGGTGTGAGTATCTAGGCTTTTGGAATTTATTCCTTATAATGGCTCCTTGTTTCACATCAGGCCTAATCTTCAAAGTTAAAGTTTTGTAAGATCAAAGCATTTCTGAGTCACAATAATAAGCAGAATGAAACACATCTGGCACAGGCCAGTTGTTCTCAACACAGTAGGTCAGAGTCAGGCAGTCTGCGGACATATCTTCTCAAAGAGATTTACCCACTTCGACAGAAGAGTTGATGGGGTGACCTGCATCCAATCAATCTTTATGTCAGATGCTTTCCATCACAGTAATAAAACATTAAAATAATACACTGCAAGTTACTGTATATGACTTCTAACCTTTGCATTATTATCCAGGATTAAATGGTAATCATCATTATCCTCCTACTTATTCTTAAGTCTCTCTTTTAAAGACTCCTTAAGCCCTCTTATCATTTGCTGTGAAACAATTTTCAAGTTTGTTGTTTAGTCAGCTTCTTTATAACTTTGAGCACCCTTCTTCATCTTATAACTGTCCTTAATATGTGATATTTCTTCTAATAAGAATGGGGCCTATAAAGCAGATATGCAGGGTGATGAAGAAAATTTTGGAGTTTTTCCAGTGAAATTTCACACAAAATTTTAGGGGATAGGTAATCGCTCCCAAATTTTTGTAGCTTAATTTTGATTACAGTTTATATTCCATAGTCAGAAATTTTCCCCCTTAATTTTAGAATTATTTCTGTATTTTTCAAATGTAAATGTACTTTAAAAGGTCAGAAAATAATTTTATTTTGTAAAAATACAGTGATTTAACTTTTTAAGGACTGTTATTTTATGTCATTTGTTGTAAAGAATCTATTCTTTGCCCTCAATTTTTCTGTTCTACTTTGGTTAGTCGTGACGTTACTTATACTAGATAAAATTTCCATGGCAGTGCAGTTAATAATCCGTAAGAACAAATATTTTTGTTTAAAAAAATTACCTTTTGAAAATAGCAAAACACTTTTAGTTCTTAAATCTTCATTATATTGCTGGAACTAGATGGAAAATTTGTTATTATTGCTTTACTAATTCAGTCACAGAGTCACAGAAGTATTAAGGAAATTTCTCAAGGCTGTGATGCTCCAAGGACTCATGAATTTACTTGTTTCATTAAATCAGCAGAGCTGTACCTAATTAATGAATTATTAAGAAAAATCATCATAATTTAGAACTCTAAATTATTATGGAGAGTCTCTCAAAATAAAAAGGTACAAATTTTCAGTCAGTTGCTTTTTGAAATTAAATTTTAGAAAAGAATTAAATTGACACTCAATTTCTGCTCAGGTATATAGAGAGCCAGAAGGATTATCATTCTCAACCTTACAACAAAAACAACAAAAGTCAAGTAAACAAGAAGTTTGTTTTAGTGTAGGTGTTGATTTGCCAGAAGTCTGTATATTTTTTAAACGCATCAGAGCATGGAGGTTGCAGGGCCCAAAATCTAAGGAGAGGCAGGCACCTGTGAGTATGGCATAAAACCAGAACACTGGCTTATCTGGGCAGGCTGCTCCTGGATTCCTGTAGAGTTCAAGCAAGATGATTGGCAAATTTCTGAAGTCTTAGTGTGCACATACCCCACCAAATAAGATCGAGAGAGTACAGAAAAACTCTGCAGTGTAGGGAGACAGAACCAAAGGAGAGGAGAATAGAAACCAGTGCAAAAGCAGTAAGGAACTCTGGGGGCATTCTCCCTCATCTCCACTAAGGAAGATATGCAATAATCTCTGACACAAAGGAAACTAATTGTCCTCAGGCACTGGTGAAAACCCACTACCGCTGGGAGAAAGGGACAGGCCATGAACCATATACCCCTGGCAAATAAGGACTGGGCTCAAAACTGTGCTGGAGAGAGAATCATTAAAGAGGTAATGAATCCACCTTTGCAAAAATTATAACTGAGAAAATTTTGACAGTGAAAAATATCTGATGTAACTGACTAAATCTTGCTTCTAACCTCCAAGCTGTCCTTGTTCATTCCTGGGCATAGGCCAAGATAACTTTGTGGAGAGGTGGGAGGTGGAACTTATAGTTTAATTTTTAGACCAAGATGATAACAGCCCTTTCCCAAAACAAACTCCCTTCCTGCCTGGGGACTAGACTGTCTTTGCAGGACTAAGAAATTAGCCACAAGATTAGAAATTATGGTTTAGGAGTCACGCAGCTGGAGGCTGCAGGATACTGAACCTCCCCAAATTGCTCCTGGGGATAACATCCTTAATATAAAACCTAAGATTAGTGCTTGAGATATTTTGCAGATCCTGTACACCATGGATCAGCTGGAAACACCCAGATCAATAAACTGGCTCATCTAGTCTTGTGGTCTCCACCCAGGAACGGACTCAGTGCAAGAAGACAGCTTCTACTGACCACGATTTTATCTCTGATTCTATCAATCAGTATTCCTCACTTTCCGACCCCTTACCCACCAAATTATCCTTAAAAACCCACATCCCCTGGTTTTCAGGAAGACTAATTTGAGTAATAATAAAACTCCAGATGTCTGTGTGAATTAAACTCTTTCCCTACTGCAATTCCCCTGTCTTGATAAATCTGCTGTCTGGGCACTGGGCAAGGAGAACTCACTGGGTAGTTACAGTAATATCCCAGAGACCCAGGGACACCCTATCTACCTTGTAGTTAAATTTTATCAGAACAACATTGAATTCCCCACCTTTACCATCAAGTTAACAAATGTTCAATAAAGAAAGAATTACTTGCAGGAAACAAAGCATTTCTGAGGTGCAGTACAAAGGGAAAACCTAAACCTCACAGTAGAGTAAATAATGGGGGGAAAATTCTGGCAAATCAACACCTACACTAAACAAAATAATCCCTAAAAGATTTTAATGCCTGTGTTGTACTAAAACTAACAATAGCAACAATAAACCTAAAACCCAGTTCAAGTCTTAATTAGATCAACTAAATCCAACTTACTGGAGGCTTAGCACAAGGAAATACATGTCCATTTCAAGGCATAAGAACTCTTTGTTGTCAAAAAATGATGAGTGTTTGAGTTTTAGCCCTGTTTGCAGGCTAACAAGTTAATTTGTCACAGTTTCGTGAATCCTGGCAGAAGAGAGCAAGAGTCAGAGACAAAGGATGGTCTTTCAACATACACCAATGAAACAGTTGGAAATCTATATGCAAAACAAAGCAAAATGAAGGAAAACCTTTAAGTTGCTTTATAGTTTCTTTAAAAGAATTCAAATGGTTCTTAGAATGAATTAAAAAAATGGTTTATACACTATAAAACTTCTCAAAAAATTCATAGAATATCTGTGTGATCTTGGTTTTGGTGAAGGGTTTTTATATAGTGTAGCAAAAGAACAACCTATAACAGAAAAAAAAATTGAATGATAACCAAATTAAAAATATTTGTCCTATTAATGATACTTTTAAGAGAATGAAAAGACAAGCCACAATAGAAAATTTTTGAAAATTATATATCTGATAAAGGACTTCTATTCAGAAAAACTCCCAAAGCTTCACAATAGGAAAATAAACAGCAGATAAAAAATGGTCAAGAATTTGAAAAGACATTTTACTAAAGAAATTGTAAATATGATGATATGGTTTGGCTGCATCCCCACCCAAATCTCATCTTGAATTGTAGTTCCCATAATCCCCATGTGTCATGGAAGGGACCTGGTGGGAGGGAGTTTAATCATGGGGGCAGTTACCCTCATGCTCTTCTTGTGATAGTGAGTGAGTTCTCACTAGATCTGATGGTTCTACAAGCGGCTTTTCCCCCTTTTGCTCAGCACTTCTTCTTGCCTGCTGCCATGTAAGACATGTCTTGCTTCCCCTTTGCCTTCTGCCATGATTATGAGGCCTCCCCAGACATGTGGAACTTAGAGTCAGTTAAACTTCTTTCCTTTAAAAACTACCCAGCCAAATTCACACATAACAATATTAACTTTAAATGTAAATGGACTAAATGCTCCAATTAAAAGACACAGACTGGCAAAGTGGATAAAGACTCAAGACCCATCAGTGTGCTGTATCCAGGAAACCCATCGCACGTGCAGAGACACACATAGGCTCAAAATAAAAGGATGGAGGAAGATCTACCAAGCAAATGGAAAACAAAAAAAGGCAGGGGTTGCAATCCTAGTCTCTGATAAAACAGACTTTAAACCAACAAAGATCAAAAGAGACAAAGAAGGCCATTACATAATGGTAAAGGGATCAATTCAACAAGAAGAGTTAACTACCCTAAATATATATGCACCCAATACAAGAGCACCCAGATTCATAAAGCAAGTCCTGAGTGACGTACAAAGAGACTTAGACTCCCACACATTAATAATGGGAGACTTTAACACCCCACTGTCAACATTAGACAGATCAACGAGACAGAAAGTCAACAAGGATACCCAGGAATTGAACTCAGCTATGCACCAAGTGGACCTAATAGACATCTACAGAACTCTCCACCCCAAATCAACAGAATATACATTCTTTTCAGCACCACACCACACCTATTCCAAAATTGACCACATACTTGGAAGTAAAGCTCTCCTCAGCAAATGTAAAACAACAGAAATTGTAACAAACTGTCTCTCAGACCACAGTGCAATCAAACTAGAACTCAGGATTAAGAATCTCACTCAAAACTGCTCAACTACATGGAAACTGAACAACCTGCTCCTGAATGACTACTGGGTACATAACGAAATGAAGGCAGAAATAAAGATGTTCTTTGAAACCAACGAGAACAAAGACACAACATACCAGAATCTCTGGGACGCATTCAAAGCAGTGTGTAGAGAGAAATTTATAGCACTAAATGCCCACAAGAGAAAGCAGGAAAGATCCAAAATTGACACCCTAACATCACAATTAAAAGAACTACAGAAGCAAGAGCAAACACATTCAAAAGCTAGCAGAAGGCAAGAAATAGCTAAAATCAGAGCAGAACTGAAGGAAATAGAGACCAAAAAAAACCCTTCAAAAAAATTAATGAATCCAGGAGCTGGTTTTTTGAAAGGATCAACAAAATTGATAGACCGCTAGCAAGACTAATAAAGAAAAAAAGGGAGAAGAATCAAATAGATGTAATAAAAAATGATAAAGGGGATATCATCACCGATCCCACAGAAATACAAACTACCATCAGAGGATACTACAAACACCTCTATGAAAATAAACTAGAAAATCTAGAAGAAATGGATAAATTCCTCGACACATACACTCTCCCAAGACTAAACCAGGAAGAAGTTGAATCTCTGAATAGGCCAATAACAGGAGCTGAAATTGTGGCAATAATCAATAGCTTACCAACTAAAAAGAGTCCAGGACCAGATGGATTCACAGCCGAATTCTACCAGAGGTACAAGGAGGAACTGGTACCATTCCTTCTGAAACTATTCCAATCAATAGAAAAAGAGGGAATCCTCCCTAATGCATTTTATGAGGCCAGCATCATCCTGATACCAAAGCCTGGCAGAGACACAACCAAAAAAGAGAATTTTAGACCAATATTCATGATGAACATTGACTCAATAAAATACTCGCAAAGCAAATCCAGCAGCACATCAAAAAGCTTATCCACCATGATCAAGTGGGCGTCATCCCTGGGATGCAAGGCTGGTTCAATATACGCAAATCAATAAATGTAATCCAGCATATAAACAGAACCAAAGACAAAAACCACATGATTATCTCAATAGATGCAGAAAAGGCCTTTGACAAAGTTCAACAACCCTTCAGGCTAAAAATTCTCAATAAATTAGGTATTGATGGGACGTATCTCAAAATAATAAGAGCTATCTATGACAAACCCACAGCCAACATCATACTGAATGGGCAAAAACTGGAAGCATTCCCTTTGAAAACTGGCACAAGACAGGGATGCCCTCTCCCACCACTCCTATTCAACATAGTTTTGGAAGTTCTGGCCAGGGCAATTAGGCAGGAGAAGGAAATAAAGGGTATTCAATTAGGAAAAGAGGAAGTCAAATTGTCCCTGTTTGCAGATGACATGATTGTATATCTAGAAAACCCCATCGTCTCAGCCCAAAATCTCCTTAAGCTGATAAGCAACTTCAGCAAAGTCTCAGGATACAAAATCAATGTACAAAAATCACAAGCAGTCTTATACACCAACAAAAGACAAACAGAGAGCCAAATCATGAGTGAACTCCCATTCACAATTGCTTCAAAGAGAATAAAATACCTAGGAATCCAACTTACAAGGGATGTGAAGGACCTCTTCAAGGAGAACTACAAACCACTGCTCAAGGAAATAGAAGAGGATACAAACAAATGGAAGAACATTCCATGCTCATGGGTGGGAAGAATCAATATCGTGAAAATGGCCATACTGCCCAAGGTAATTTACAGATTCAATGCCATCCCCATCAAGCTACCAATGACTTTCTTCACAGAACTGGAAAAAACTACTTTAAAGTTCATATGGAACCAAAAAAGAGCCTGCATCACCAAGTCAATCCTAAGCCAAAAGAACAAAGCTGGAGGCATCACACTACCTGACTTCAAACTATACTACAAGGCTATAGTAACCAAAACAGCATGGTACTGGTACCAAAACAGAGATATAGATCAATGGAACAGAACAGAGCCCTCAGAAATAACGCCGCATATCTACAACTATCTGATCTTTGACAAACCTGAGAAAAATAAGCAATGGAGAAAGGATTCCCTGTTTAATAAATGGTGCTGGGAAAACTGGCTAGCCATATGTAGAAAGCTGAAACTGGATCCCTTCCTTACACCTTATACAAAAATCAATTCAAGATGGATTAAAGACTTAAACGTTAGACCTAAAACCACAAAAACTCTAGAAGAAAACCTAGGCATTACCATTCAGGACATAGGCATGGGCAAGGACTTCATGTCTAAAACACCAAAAGCAATGGCAACAAAAGCCAAAATTGACAAAGGGGATCTAATTAAACTAAAGAGCTTCTGCACAGCAAAAGAAACTACAATCAGAGTGAACAGGCAACCTACAAAATGGGAGAAAATTTTCGCAACCTACTCATCTGACAAAGGGCTAATATCCAGAATCTACAATGAACTCAAACAAATTAACAAGAAAAAAACAAACAACCCCATCAAAAAGTGGGTGAAGGACATGAACAGACCCTTCTCAAAAGAAGACATTTATGCAGCCAAAACACACATGAAAAAATGCTCACCATCACTGGCCATCAGAGAAATGCAAATCAAAACCACAATGAGATACCATCTCACACCAGTTAGAATGGCAATCATTAAAAAGTCAGGAAACAACAGGTGCTGGAGAGGATGTGGAGAAATAGGAACACTTTGACACTGTTGGTGGGACTGTAAACTAGTTCAACCATTGTGGAAGTCAGTGTGGCGATTCCTCAGTGATCTAGAACTAGAAATACCATTTGACCCAGCCATCCCATTACTGGGTATATACCCAAAGGATTATAAATGATGCTGCTATAAAGACACATGCACACGTATGTTTATTGCGGCATTATTCACAATAGCAAAGACTTGGAACCAACCCAAATGTCCAACAATGATAGACTGGATTAAGAAAATGTGGCACATATACACCATGGAATACTATGCAGCCATAAAAAATGATGAGTTTGCATCCTTTGTAGGGACATGGATGAAATTGGAAATCATCATTCTCAGTAAACTATCGCAAGAACAAAAAACCAAACACCGCATGTTCTCACTCATAGGTGGGAATTGAACAATGAGAACAGATGGACACAGGAAGGGGAACATCACACTCTGGGGACTGTTGTGGGGTGGGGGGAGGGGGGAGGGAAAGCACTGGGAGATATACCTAATGCTAGATGATGAGTTAGCGGGTGCAGCACACCAGCATGGCACATGTAAACATATGTAACTAACCTGCACATTGTGCACATGTACCCTAAAACTTACAGTATAATAATAATAAATTAAAAAAATAAAAATAAAAAAATAAAATAAAATGTAAAAAAAAGAAAAAGAAAATTGTAAAAAAAAATAAAAATAAAAATAAAAATAAATAAAAAATAAAAATTACCCAGCCTCGAGCATGTCTTTGCTAGCAGCAAGAGAACAGACCAATACATATGACATATGAGTATTTTAAAACATGCACAATATTATTCTTCATTAGGAAAATGTAAGGTCAAACTATAGTGTGATGCCATTACAAAGCTATCAAAATGGCAAAACAAAACAAACAGTAACAAAACCTGACAATACTAAGAATCAGCGAGTATGCAGAGCAACTGAAACTGCCCTACATTGATGGTACGAACTTATGGCCACTTTGAGAAAACTGCTTGAATTATTTTTTTAAAATTCTCTTAAATGGTTTATTTCTCCTGCTTCATCATGGCCAAAATGTTCAGAGAGCATTATTATACTTGTGACTCAGATTTTCCAGTTTTTTTTAACTTTTATTTTAAGTAACAACACACACTTGCTGAGGCCTACTGGGGGGTAGAGGGTAACAGGGAGAGGTTCAGGAAAAATAACTATTAGGTACTAAGCCTAATACCTGGGTGATGAAATAATCTGCACAACAAACTCCCATGACACAAGTTTACTTATGTAACAAACTTGCACACGGTTGTGTTTTATAAAGTTAAATGTACACTTACCATCCAAACCCATCAATCTTACTCTGTTTTTTGACCACGTGAATTCAAAACTTACCTTCACACAAAAACTTGGACACCAATTTTTGCATAAGCAGCTTTATTATAACAACAAAAAACTTGAAAGAACCCAGATGTTCTTAAATGGGTGAATTAATATATGGTAGTATACTCATACAATAGAATACAACTCAGCAACCAAAAAGAGCACGATGTAGTGTTTTATACAACAACATAAATAAATCTTAGGCGTTTTGATAAGTGAGAGAAACAAAACCCTAAGAGTACATGTTTTATGATGTTTCCATTTATATGACATTCTGGAAAAGGCAAAATTATAAGGATTAGTTGCTGGTTCCCAGGGTTTGGGGGTGGGTGGAGCATAGAGCAACTTTGGGGGTGATGAAACTCTTCTGTATGACATTACGATAGTAGACAAAAATCTATGCATTTGCCAAAGCCCATAGAACTGTACAAAAAAAGAGACAATTTTACTGTATGCAAATAAAAATTTCACCAGAATATATAGGAAACAAGAAGGACCATAGACTGTGACAAATGAATTCAACCTTATTACACATGAATGACATCTCTAAATATAGGGAGTGGAGAAGAAAAGCTCTTACCGAAGTAACTTTAGAAAACAGTGTTTTGACTGGATATTGTGAAGCTAAAAACAAAATAACTGTACACAAACTCTGTACTCTGATTAAAATGGCTACTTCTCACAAGGAAACCGGTCAGATTCTGAAACTATTTTATAGCTATACTTGGACTGAATAAATGGGCAAATATAGATAAAGAGAATTATTAAAGATAGAAGTCATAATTAAGCAAAGAGAGAATGGAAAAAACCCTGTGCTCCTGGAGTGCAGTCAAAGATATCTGTATAAAATATATATATACATGTAGATACACACACACAGAGAGATGGATATAGGTGGGTGTAAACATGGGTTAGTATATATACATATATAAGTTTTCTAGCTTTGTCTTCTGAGCAGCCTATAGGCAGTGATACCCTAGTAGCAGTGAACAAACTTGATGCCTCCCAACATATATTTATTTTTAAATAGTATTCTCCTGTACAAGGAACCAGGACTCTTTAAAGATGTGATTGATTCTAGGGATATGCAAGAAAAATATAAATTAAACGTGGGTCATTTTATGTTCCTAGAAGGAAGTTTCAATTAAAAAGAGTGGGGCCTTTTGAAAGACCTAAGAATTAACCTGAAAGAGGTCCCAATCTCCAAAGCTGGAACAATTTGATCAGCAAAAAAAATGATAATGTTGAATTGTAGCATAATAAAATAATTGCTCATAAAATAAAATAAATACTCATATGCCAAACTGATATAAAGAAATCATAAAGAGAAGGGACAATTCCTTCTTACAGAAGAGTTTTAATTAATCAATTTTGAAGAAAGAAATAGAATATCATTGTTAGAACACTGTAATCATAATTACTGTAAGCATAAAATAGAGATTATTGTGCAAATTAAGAAGAGGATGTGTTTAATTAAAACAGTATATGTGCATAGTCTCAAAATATCTCCCCAAATAAATATTATTTACAAAGTATAAAAGTGTAACTTTACTAGAGAGACACCTGGAAGACACCATTTTCACCAAGTGATCAAAGTTAATATTATCAGTATTGAGACTTACAGTCACACCTTACATAAAGCACTAAGGGGCACCTCACCATTGTGGTGTTCTTTGCTCAAATCCATAACTTCAATCTAACTAGAGAAGACATTAGAAAAAACCAAACTGATGCACCTTCTATAAAACCATTAACCAGAGTTTTTCAAAAATGCCAAGGTCATAAAAAAACAAAGACAGACTTAGGAACTGTAACATATTAGAAAAGAGTAAGAAGACAAGACAAAGAAATGCAATGTAGGACTCTAGATTAGATCCTTGGACAGATAAAAAGATGTCAGTGGAAAAAAAGGTGGAATCTGAATAAGCCTACAGTTTTGTTAATAATATTGTATCAACATTAATTTCTTAGCTTTGATTGATGTAAGATGATTATGTAACATGGGGAACTTGGAGAAAGGAATAAGGAAGTCTCTTTACTGTCTTTGAAACACTTCTTTAACTCCAACATGATTTTAAAATAAAAAGATAAAGAGTTAAATTTCTCAGTGTTAGAATTTACTTTTTTAAGTGAGTATCTTTCAGAGCCTGGTATATGGGACTCCTCTGCAAAAGGTATTCTATATTAAATACAAGATATACATGTTCTTCTGCTAAAAGATCATGAATCTAAGAAAAATCTTTAACTCAATGTAATGTTTTTAACTTTTTAATCATAATAACAATATTTTATATAACTCAGGCCATGTTTATGTTGACTAAGCCATTCCGAGTGTGTGTATGTGTGTGTGTGTGTGTGTGTATATATGTATATATACACACACATATATATCTATAAAATAGATTATTTAGCATATACTATGATTCTTTCACAGCGTATGAAGATCAAGTGAAAGACTACTGCACTTGAAACACTTAAGTTTGACTCTCAAATCTGCTGCTAATAGTATTATGTGAATGGGATATGATTTGCTTTAACAAGTCTCAAATTTGCAGTTAAAAACTCTGTATAAATTGAAGGTAATAATTATCTTTCTGGATCACCATTTTAACAGATTTATTAAAAATATAAATTATTTTTCTAATTTATATATGACATTTAGGGAAACAGAAAATTTAAAAGCATAGGGAGAAAAAGAATTACTCACTGTATATTTATTTCTTCTCTTCATTCCTATGCATGTGTTTACATAATAGGAATCACATTACATAAATTGTTTTGTTACTTAACTTTAAAAATGTAGTTAATTAATTAGTTTGTTTATTTAGACTATTTTCTAGAGCAGTTTTAGATACATAGCAAAATTTTGCAGAAGGTACAAAGATATCCCAAATACCTCCTCAGATATATACTCCCCTATTATCAACATTCTCCACCAGAGTGGTACATTTTTTTAAAATAATTGATGAATATACATTGACACATCCTCATCACTCAGAGTCCATAGATTACATTAGGGTTCATTCTTGATGTTGTACACTCTGTGGGCTTGGACATAGATAATAATATGTACATTCCATTATAGCAAGATACAGAGTAGTTTCACTGGTCTAAAAGTTACTTTTTTTTCATTTAACATTGTAACAGTAAAATTTCTGATGCTATCACAAATTATTTGCAAGTAAATCTAATTGCTGCATTATATTACAATGTCATATGCGTATGTGTATATATACATATTATATATGTGTATATTATATTCAAATATTCATATGTGAATATATGAATATTTAAGTGTTTTCAAGCTTTTTCTTATTGTAAACAATCCCTCGATGACCCTGTATATTTTTCCCTGTATCTGGGTTCATTTTCTACTTGTAGGTCAATTTCCCAGATATTTAACTTTGAGATGGATGGATTTCTTCAAGGAAGGTGGCAGGGAAGAGCGCTGAATTGGGTAGAGGGAGAATTTGGGCTTTGATGCATGATCAAAGTGATCTCAGATAACTTCATGTGAAACTGTAAGCTGAAATACTCCTTCAGATTTATCCTGAGTTGAGGTAGAAGGGCTAAATCTTTTTACCAATGCATTTACTAGTTACTGGTTGTGAGGTGGTTAAGGGAAGGGAGCAAGACTTCAGGTAAGAAGGATTTACACAGCATAGCTATTCCCAAAGAGGGTTTTCTGCTGCCGACATTCCCAAGAAAAAGTGGAGGAATAAGTTCTTTCCTGATGGTCTGGCACACCACGGCATCTAATATAAAGGCTGTCACAATTTTCAAGCCTCTTTATATATTCTAGCAAATATCTCTCCAAAACTGTTGTATAATTGCAATTAGTGCTGACGTATTAACAGCTAAAAGTTGCTTTAAAACAGTTCACATAATAAATTCTTTTTCTGTTTAGTTTGTTCATGAAATACCTCACTACATAAACTTTAAAAAATATTATCTGGTCTTACTTGTATATTTAATTTTACTTAGATTTTATGAAATGTTTAAATATGTTTCTTATCTCAAAATTAGAAAAATATTCTATTATATTTGGCTTCTTAATGTGTAGTTTATTTCCATATATAATCTTGCAGAAATTTATTTTTATATTTAACATTATATAGGAAATAAACTTTTTCTGTTTCCAAACACATAGTCATTTCATGAATAATCAAATCTTTCCTCATTGATTTGAAGTGCCACCTTTATTACATAGTAAATTATCATATACACATATTCTCCATGCTTTCCATTGATCTATTTGACTATTCCTTCATCAGCACCACACTTTCCATTAATAAAGATTTATGATGAAAACCTCTTTCCATTCTTCTTTTTTTCTCATTATTTCCTTAGCTATTTCATACATTTAATCTCCAAGATGAAATTTAGAATCAGTATGTCAAGTTATAAAACAACCACAACCACAAAAAAGCAAACAAATCAAAAAGAGATTTAGGATGGATTTTTATTGAACTTATGTATTAATTTTGAAAGAACTAGCATCTTTACAGTACTCTTTTCCTCCAAGCATGTGAATCTTTTTCATTTACTGACATCTTCTTTTATGTTGTCACAGTATTTTTTTCAGGTGATTTGGTATTCGGTTCAAGCATAGATAAGAAATAGAATGGAATATCTGTATCAATCGATTCTAGGAAGAGTTTGGGTCAGGATGACCTAGAATGTTGGCAGTCTGTTTCTGTCTAAATTTCCAAACTATAAAATCTGTACATTTGAATGTTTGTATAAACTTCAAGCATCCCACAGTACAATCTTTTTTAAGTTCCTTTTTGTCTACATTTTATGTAATATTTTTGTGTGCAGCAGTATTTTAGCATCTTCTCTCAAAGGAAGGGCATTCACTAACTTAAAAAAAAAAAAACCAGACCAACATAATAGTTGATCTGAGACCAAGATTTGTTTTCTGTGACAAAGTTCTCAGATTTTTCTTTTTCATAAAAGTAATTTTTTAACTTTTACCTATAAAGTATATTGCCTTTCATTTTTATAGAAGTCATTCCAAATGCAAAGGTTAATAATTTCTCATTATTTCTTTGTAATAATTTATAGTGTGATTCTTATATCAAATTATTTAATATACTTTATGATTATACAATCAACATATTTTTGTGAATAATTTGGAAAATATAAATAACCCTTCCCCAATTATATTTTGCAATTAATAGCAAACCTGAGAAACCACTGTCTACAGGTTTAAGTATTTCTCTATTATTTTAATATAAAAATAACAAAGTAGGTATTTTAAAACTTTTATAAGATACTTTCCCAAATACTCATAATACAAAAAGATTATACTGAAGTATTTAATATCATGGAATAATGTTTGAAGTATATATTTCATTATATATACATTATATAATAATATATAATAATTCCAAAATGTTAAACATACTTCAGCATAATCTTTTTAAGTGATACATAATATCCTACTATATAATGTTAGAATATATTGAACTAATCCATTATATGTGGCTTACTAGGTTATTTTCAATCTTGGTTCTCAGAAAAAGTGCTGAATCTAAGCAAATGCTTACTTCCTTAGTATCAGTACCTAATACTGAAATTACCAATAGAGAATATAGTTTTTTTTGTGATTTGAATGTATATTGCCAAACTGTGCTCTGATAATTTGGTATCGGTTCACATTTGCATACATACGTTTGAACTCTATGTGCCAGACCAATTTTTAGTCATGAGAATGCAGCAGTGAATTAAACAGACAAACATCTAAGACTTCATGGAGCTTACATTATAGAAAGAAAGCAAAAATCATCAAGATAAATAGATTTATTTATACATACACTTTATATCATCATTATGAACTGAAGTGTATACTGAATTCATATGTCAAAGCCCAAACTTCCAATATTATTATATTTTAAGAAAGAACTTTGAAGAGATAATCAAGGTTTAAGGAGGTCATAAGGATCAGATCCCACTCCTATAGGACTTACGGCCTTATAAGAAGGGAAGAGGGAAAGCTCTTTCTCACTTTCTACAGGCATCAACCAAGAAATGGCCATGTGAGCATACAGCAAAAAAGGGACTATCTGTAAGCCAGGAAGAAACCTACACCAGAACCGAACCACACATCCATGCTGGAACCCTGATGGCAGACTTCCAGCAACTGTGAGAATATAAGTTTTTGTAGTTAATAGTCACAGAAATAATAAATCAATAGAAAGAGCAATACCTCTTAGATAGATAAGACACCTGGATGCATAGATACATAGATGAAAGAAAGAAATTTTAATAAACTCATCCCAGTTTTTCTGCTGAGAATGTACTGGAGAACTGCAAGGGTATAATAGGGATACCACTTAAGAGACTATTGCAGTACTTTAGACACATGGTAGTGGTTTGGACCAGATTATTGATAGCATGAGTAGCAATAACTAGTCAAATTTTGAATATATTTCTAAAATAGATGTAATAAGATTTTATTTTTGATTGGATATGGTGGCAGATAGTGAAATATAAATAACACCAAGGTTCTGGCCTGAGAAAGTTGTCAAGGGTGCTGAAGTTTTACAGAGCATTTAGAGAGAGTCTCACTGACAAGATGTCAATAA
The DNA here is from genome assembly GCF_029289425.2 of Pan paniscus. Taxonomy (NCBI): domain Eukaryota; kingdom Metazoa; phylum Chordata; class Mammalia; order Primates; family Hominidae; genus Pan; species Pan paniscus. Next base: position 90,204,735 of record NC_073252.2, on the reverse strand, counting down.
ATATATTAAGATAATAAGGAAGCCAGTATGCAGATATTTGGATAAGAGCATTTCTAGGCAGAAGGAACAGAAGTGTAAAGGCCCTAGGGTTAATATATTTGTTATGTAATCAAGAGACAACAAAGAAGGCACTGCTACTATAGTACACCAAATAAGTGGAAGAATAGTTGCTGATGAGGTTGAAGAGATATTTTCGGAGCAAGACGATACAAAACGTAGTAAAGATGGGCTTTAATCTAATTCTATGCAAAATAGTCAAAAGTCTCCAATAGAACCTTCCTTTCTTTCCTTCTCTTTCTTCCTTTCTTTCTTTCTTTCTTTCTTTCTTTCTTTCTTCCTTTCTTTCTTTCTTTCTTCTTTCTTTTTTCATCTATGTATCCATGTATCTATGTATCTATGTATCTATGTATCTATCTATCTATGTATCTATGTATCTATCTATCTATCTATCTATCTATCTATCTATCTATCTAAGAGGAGACTTATTAACAGAATCAGCTTTCATGATTATGAAGGCAGAGAAGTCCCATAATATGCTGTCTGTAAGCTTATAAAATAAGAAAGTTGGTAGTATAATTCAGTTAAAGTCCAAAGGCCTATGTAACAGGAAACAGGGGAGCTGGTGTGACTCCCAGTCTGAGGTTGAAGAGAGGTAGAGGTGGGGGATGCTGATGTAAGTCCTGAGTCTCGAGGCCCAAGGGCAAGAGAAGATGGATTTCATAGCTCAAAAAATGAGAGAGAGTTCACCCTTTCTTAGTTTTTTTGTTCCATTCAGGCCCTCAACAGAGGGGATTTTGCCCACATACATTGGTTAGGATCTATCTTTCTTGCTCAGTCTACTGATTCAAATGCTAATCTCTTCTAGAAACTCCATCACAGAAATATCCAGAAATAATGTTTTGCTAGCTATCTAGGCATCCCTTAATCTAGCCAAGTTGACAATACAATTATGACATGATATGACATATATTTTAATAAGCTCACCCAGTTTTTCTGCTGAGAATGTACTGGAGAACTGCAAGGGTATAATAGGGATACTACTTAGGAGACTATTGCAGTACTTTAGACACATGGTAGTGGTTTGGACCAGATTATGGATAGCATGAGTAGCAATAACTAGTCAAATTTTGAATATATTTCAAAAATAGATGTAATAAGATTTTATTTTAGATTGGATATGGTGGCAGATAGTGAAATATAAATAACACCAAGGTTTTGGCTTGATAAAGTGCAAGAATAGAATTATTAACTCAGTAGGGAATTACGGAAAACTACAGAGAACATTTTGGAGGAGAAGTAAAAAGCAGGTTTTTGGATGTGTCAAATTTGAGATGCTTATTAGATGTTTCAGTAGAAATGTCAGTTGGCAGTTGGATATGTGAGTCTGGGAATTAGGGAGAGGAAGAAGGTAGAGATCTTCAGGATACAAATCTGAAGCTATGAGATTGGGGATCACATATGGTGAGAGTGAAGATAAAAATATTCCACTGATTAGCTCCAGTGTACACCAATATTTCAGGGTTGGGAGTTGAGAAAGAAGAAGCAAAAAGACTAAGAAAAAAAGGCCAGGATTATCATAGGAGAGATACTAGTGAATGAAATGTCTTGGAAGCAAGTGAAAAAGGGTTCCAAATAGGAATGATCAAGTTCAGCTGATAGATTAAATTAAATGACCACCACATTTATTAATAATTGGAGACTATCATTGGTGACCTTGACATGGGCAGTTTCAGTGAATTGGACAGGGCAAATTCTAAATGAGGTAGATTCTAGAGAAAATGAGAGAATGTATGTATAGACAATACTTTCAGAAGTATTGCAGTAAAGGCTGCAAGATAAATGGAGACAGTATCTAGAGAGAGAAATAGAAATGTTTGAAGTTTCTTAAATTTGTGTATTACTTATTATTTGAGATGAGAAAATAATAAGGTTATTATTAATTATTAACCACATAAATAAGGTTAAATATTCCATTTAAATGATTCAATTGAGATGGAAAATTGATGAAGCAGAAAAAAAGAAAACTGTTGAAGTACTGTAGTTAAGTACCTGAGAAGGGATGGAGGAACTGGCGATCAGGCAGGAGCAGACACAATCCATCCATTGAAACAAGAGAGCAATGAAGAGAATATGGATGCTAATTAAATTAGGAGTGTAAGCAAGCTTGCTTGGTTCATCTTGTCAACATTAAGAATTAACATTATTTAAAAATGAATACAAATCTCAATTCAATTAGCTGGAGATAGGTATTGTAGATATAAGGTCAATGGACTTGAAATCTGCCTCCAAATTTTGGCCAAGTAAATGTATAAGTAATCAGAAATTAGATGGTGCTATAGTTTGGATGTTTGTCCTACCAAACCTCATGTTGAAGTTTGAGCCCTAATGTTGAAGGTATGTCCTAATGCAAGGTGTTTGGGTCATAGGGACATATCCCTCATGAATGTCTTGGTGCCATCCTCTTGGTAATGAGCAAGTTCTTGCTCAATTAGTTCTTGTTATCCTTCTGTAGTGAGTGAGTTGTTGCTCTATTAGTTCTCCTGAAAGCTGGTTGTTAAAAAGATCCTGGCACCTCCCTCCTCTACCTCTTGTTCCTCTCTCACCATGTGATACTTGCATATGCTGACTTCCCTTTGACTTCTGCCACCATGAGTGGAAGGAGCTGAGGCCCTCACCAGTGCCCAGCTGGAAGAACTTTCCAGCTGGAAGAACAATAAGCCAAATGAAGCTTTTTTCTTTTTTCATAAATCAGCCAGTCTCACGTACTACTTTATAGAAACACAAACAAACTAAGACTGATGGCTTGCATTAAAAAGTGGAAGAATGAAGCAAATTCACATGGAGGAATAACAAATATTTTTAAAAAGTAGAGCACACAACTCCTCTAATAGATGACTTTGACATGACATTCTCAGTTCTACACTTCACATTTAGCAATTAAGTTCCATAAAAGTCCCAAGTATCCATCTAAATATGAGCAAATTTGCCTTAAATTCTATTCCATGATATCATATGTTTCATAATTAACTCATGTAGGGAGAGTGTGTGTGTGTCCACACACACTATCTAAAGGCCACACTCTCTCTAAAGGCCAAATGTTGTTTGGCCTTTAAATTTTGTTACGGGTATTTCTGCTTCTATGACTGAATATATCAGACTAACCATCCTACTAACAGGAGCTGTAAAAATAAGACTAAAAAAATGTTTTAAAAACCTGTTTGCAAGCCGGGCATGGTGGCTCATGCCTGTAATCCCAGCACTTTGGGAGGCCGAGGCAGGCAGATCACCTGAGGTCAGGAGTTCAAGACCAGCCTGACCAACATGGAGAAACCCTATCTCTACTAAAAATACAAAATTAGCCGGGTGTGGTGGCACGCGCCTGTAATCCCAGCTACTCAGGAGGCTGAGGCAGGAGAATCTCTTGAACCCGGGAGGCGGAGGTTGCAGTGAGCCGAGATCATGCTGTGCCACTGCATTCCTGCCTGGGCGACAGAGCCAGAGACTCCATCAAAAAAAAAATTATATATTTTTTATATATATTTTTGTTTATTTATATATTTATATAATATATAATACATATTTATATATTATATATAATATAGATATATTATATATTATATAGATATATTATATATTTTATATAATATATAATATACATAATATATATATATATTATATATTATAAAGCAATCAAGGCAGCCAGGTCTTGATGGGCACAGTTTCTGCAGAGAAGAAACACATTGAGGTGAGATTACATTTCTTCTGGGTGCATTTGCTCATTCACTACACTGGACATAAATGTCAAACAGAAAACAACATTCTAGAGCCTGTGGCAGTCTCTGTGGGCCTTGTAGACAAAAATTGGAACTCAAGGCTGCCAAAGCAACCATGATTTGAGGAGTCAAAATCTTGGAGGAAAGAAAAATACTGTATAGAGAAGGGAGCCTGATAGTCTTCCTGCAATTTCCTTTTGAGGCATTTACTGATTCTCGAACTGCATATGCCCAGGGCAAGTTATTGTGAATATAAGCAAAACACAGTTAATTAGAGGATAAAATGTTAGGTAAAGAGAGCAAAAGACTCATTTGGCTGGAAAGACAAAAACTGGAACTCAGGGATTACCAAATAGTAGAGGCACTTGTAAAACTTTCAGTTTGAGATTCAATTTTGGTTTTGCCCTGAAGATAAGAGAAATTAGAATAATGCCAGACCCCACACAACAAGAAGTTGAGCTAGAACTTATTCATGATGATCTTTTCATAGTCCATGCATTTTCCAAAAGTAAACTTATGAAAAACTGATGCCAAAGAAAAATTATAAAATCAACTATAGATAAACGACTCATTACCTTCAAGGAATAATAATAAAGATAATGGCCAACTTTTCATCATAAGCCATGGAAGCCAGAGAGCACAATGACAGACACCCTTACAGTGCTGAAAGAACTGGCAAACTATAATTCTATATTCACTTAAAATATATTTCAGTCCGGTCATGGTGGCTCACACCTGTAATTCCAGCACTTTGGGAGGCTGAGGTGGGCAGATCACCTGAGGTCAGGAGTTCGAGTCCAGCCTGGCCAACATGGTGAAACACCATCTCTACTAAAAATACAAAAATTAGTTAGACACAGTGGAGCGCGCCTGTAGTCTCAGCTACTCGGGGGGCTGAGGCTGAAGAATCGCTGGAACCTGGAAGGCAGAGGTTGTAGTGAACCAAGATCGCACCACTGCACTCCAGCCGTGGTGACAAAAATTAGGTGAAATAAATACATTTTCAGGAATAAAAAAGAAGGATTTTGTTATTAATGACATGCCACCAGAAGAGATATTAAATAATTTTTCAGGAAAGAAGATGATTTTGGATTGTTGTGGATTGTAAAAGTGGCCAATTTTTTTACCCCCCCTCCACCTAGCTCCTTGTTGTCCCTGATCCTCCCATCAGGATTTGGAGTCTATGAAACCATCAATTGAACCCGTTTCCTAGGTTGTTATTGATTGCATTGTGTACTCCCAAAATTCATACGTTGAAGTTCTAACCACCAAGTACTTCAGAATGTGACTTTATTTGGAGATAGAGTTTTATATATGTATCAAGTTAAAGGGAGGTCATTAGGTCCTAATCCAATATGACTGTTGTTCTTATAAAAAGGGGAAATCTGGGCACAGATAGAAATGTATAGTGGGAAGACTATGTGATGAGACGTTCTGGAAAGATGGTCATGTACAATCTATGGAGAAGGACCTGAAACCTTCTTTCACAGCCCTCAGAAAAAATCCACCCTACTGACAACTTGATTTTGGACATCTAGTATCTAGAACATTGAGAAAATGTATTTCTGTTGTTTAATCCACTCAGACTGTGGTACTTTGTTATACCAAATCTAGCAAACTAATACACAGGCATACTGCTTTAGACAATGGAAATTGGCAAACAGGACATAATCAGAAGCTTGAAAAGAGATTACGCCTTTTGGAAATTATGGAAAAGCTTATGGGAACTGCTTTCTTATCATTCTTTAGAACTCTGAAACCACTATGTGAAAAATAGTGGGCTAACATAGTGGAAGATGAAATACTCCTAAAGTCTTATAGCTGTGTCTTCCCAACTCAGACACATCCTAGACCAATGGCTTGTCAACTATCTCATACATGTGGCGGGCCATTCTAGATCATGCTGCAATCAGTTGGACTGCCAACTGACCACAAAAGCATGAGAGAACCTAGCTATCAGTTGAGCCAGGTCACAACCAAGCTGATACATGGAAACTTGAGACTAATAAAATGTGGAATTGTCTGTTTCATATCAAAAGCTAAATAATCAAAGACAGAAGTAAGAAAATTCAGGAAAGGATGGAGAGTCCTGGAAAAGATAAATCTATGAGTAAATACAAATTATTTTTCACTGCATAAAATAAAACTAATAATATTTTGTGGTGTTGAAAATGTATCTCAATTAGAGTAAGATAAAAACTAGTGTAAAAGTGACAGTGTAAATAAAAGCAAGTGTTATAAGATACTTGCCTTTATGAATTCCATATTTGTTTGTGTATTTAGGAAGGTTTTTCTCACAATGACACAAATATTTGTTTTTATGGCTTGGTTATTTATCTATAATATTATGGAGAAATAGCTATAATGTCTTCACGTTCATTTCCTCTACACACATCCATACACACACAATGATATTTTCTTCTAATACATCCATTTTATACATTTTTAAATTTAAAAACTCAATAATTTTTAAAATTATCTACATGTGGTTGGAAAGTGTTAAAGGGTGAAAGTCTAAGTTATTTTTTCCCCAAATAACTAACCAATTGCTCTAATATCTTTTAAAACAAGCTTATCTAACCACAGCCCGTAGGCTGCATGTGGCCCAGGACAGTTTTGAATGTGGCCCAACACAAGTTCATAAACTTTCTTAAAACATTACGAGATTTTTGTGTGATTTTTTTTTTTAGCTCATCAGCTACTATTAGTGTATTTTATGTGTGGCCCAAGACAATTCTTCTTCTTCCAATGTGGCCCAGGGAAGCCAAAAGATTGGACACCCCTGGTAAATATACTTTTTTGTTAATTAATTTAAGATGCACCTTTTTCATATATTAAATTTTACATGTAGGGATGATGTCACTTAAAAATATTCCTTATCTTTTATTTCCTATAGTGTTATTAGGTCCCATTAGAAATACTGCACAATTTCCATTGAATTTTCCAATAAACTATTTCTTACTGATAACATTTAAGTACAGACCCTAACATTTCCCATTCTTTATTTTATAACTGGTCTTTCTATTAGCATAATGCTAAAATAAAACATTCTTCCCCCTTTTTATGTCAAATAAAATCAGCTTAAAATCTTAAATTGTTATAGATCATTAATTAGGCCTAACCTTCAAAACCCCTGAAGGACCTGCATGAATTTTTCTTAGCTTACCTGTTGGAGACAACTCTTTATGAATGTTGGGTTTCCATATGTTTTCTGAGCAGAAGCATTGACAGCTTTCGTTCCAGACTATCTTTTCAAAGATATTTGTATAGCAAACAGCCTTGAAACATAATAAAGATTGTATTTCCATTTGGAGGAGAGGCAGGTTTGTCTGTTGTTGAGAATAGTAAGGACAATGTCTCTCTCTCGGGCAAAGTTGAGGTTTCTCAGATTCAGGGTTCGTTGACTGTATAACACAAATTTCCTGCATTGGGCCATTCTAATTATGTTAGTGGTGCTTGGAGATAAACAGAGCAATCCAAAGTAAGTACAAAGCTTAAACTGCTTGCTATGTCATGAGAGTAAGAAGTTCCTTTGTTTCTGACCCAAGCCTCATATCTTTTGCCAGCATCCATGACTAAACAAGTTAGCTTGCACATAGGATATAATCCAAGGTTATTCTCAGCCAAACATAGATTCTCACTGTAGTGCTTCAGCCAAGCTAATTTCTATAGGCTACTCCACACAAGTCATACAGCTTTTATCTGTTAAAAAAAAAAATAGCTGTGGATTTGGTTTCATAGTTTACTATTGAATTTCTGCAATAGTATTTTTAAAATCATCAGGTTCTATGGTTATATGATACTGCAATCATTGTTTTAAATTAACAGTCACCAATAGGCTCATATTACCTTCTTTATGTGCCTAAGACTACTCTGATATTTTTATCCAGGATAACCGAAGCATGCAGCAGGTGGTTTATTAAAACAACATTTTAAAGATAAATCTGGGTTTCTGTAGCCTGAGATCTTTATAATCGTTGTTTACTTACAGTATTTTTTATTTTATAATTTTAGGTTTTTTTTAATTTTTAACTTTTGTGGTACATAGTAAGTGCATATGTATTTATGGGGTACCTGGGACATTTGAATACAGACGTGCAATGCGTAATAACCACATCATGGAGAATGGGGCATCCATCCCCTCAAACATTTATCCTTTGTGTTACAAACAATCCTATCATACCCTTTTAGTTATTTTAAAATGTATAATTAAGTTATTATTGACTGTAGTAACTCTGTTTTGCTATCAAAAAGTAGGTCTCGGACAGAAGCAATGGGCGGAGACTCAAGATGGCGGCTATGGTGCTGGCGGCTACGCGGTCGCTGAGGGGCTCAGGTTCTCGGGGCCGCTAGCGGCTGAGGTTTGGACCTCCTGCGTACAGACGGTTTAGTAGTGGTGGCACCTATCCCAACATCCCCCTCTCTTCTCCCTTACCTGGAGTACCCAAGCATGTTTTTGCTACAGTTGATGGACAGGAAAAGTTTGAATCCAAAGTTTCAAACCACATTGGATAATGGGTTTCACGTGGCCTCTCAAAACAAGTTTGGACAGTTTTGTATAGTAGGAATTCTTATTAATTCAGGATCAAGATATGAAGCAATATACCTTAGTGGAATTGCTCACTTTTTGGAAAAATTGGCATTTTCTTCTACTGCTCGATTTAACAGCAAAGATGAAATACTGCTTACGTTGGAAAAGCATGGAGGTATTTGTGACTGCCAGACATCAAGTGACACCACCATGTATGCTGTGTCTGCTGATAGTAAAGGCTTGGACACGGTGTTCGGCTTACTGGCTGATGCGGTTCTGCAGCCCCAGCTAACAGATGAAGAAGTCGAGATGATGCGAATGGCGGTCCAGTTTGAGCTGGAGGACCTGAACATGCAGCCTGACCCAGAGCCACTCCTCACCGAGATGATTCATGAAGCGGCTTACAGGCTCTACCTCAACGTGCTCAACAGGCACCACAGTTGGCCTCCACCGTTTCTGTCCCACAGAAAACATAGCAAAGATCAATCGGGAAGTGCTGCATTCCTACCTGCGGAACTACTACACCCCCGACCGCGTGGTACTGGCTGGCGTGAGTGTGGAGGACGAGCACCTGGTGGAATGTGCCCGGAAGTACCTCCTGGGGGTCCAGGCGGCCTGAGGGAGCGCGGAGGCCGTGGATGTTGACAGTGGCCCAGTACACTGGGGGGATTGTCAAGCTAGAAAGGGACGTCAGCCTGGGCCCGACCCCCATCCCCGATGGGGGATCGGACTGGAGAGCTGCTCCTTCCTGGAGGAGGACTTCATCCCCTTCGCTTTGTTGAACATGATGATGGGCGGAGGCGGCTCCTTCTCGGCTGGCGGGCCCGGCAAGGGCATATTCTCCAGGCTCTACCTCGATGTGCTCAGCAGGCACCACTGGATATATAACGCGACCTCCTACTACCTCAGCTACGAGGACACTGGCCTCCTGTGCATCCTTGCCATCGCCGACCCAAGGCAGGTTCCAGAAATGGTAGAAATCATCACAAAGGAGTTTATTTTAATGGGCGGAACCGTGGACGCGGTGGAGCGGGAACGAGCCAAGACGCAGCTGACGTCCATGCTCATGATGAACCTGGAGTCCAGGCCTGTGATCTTCGAGGATGTGGGGAGGCAGGTGCTGGCCACTCGCTCCAGAAAGCTGCCGCAGGAGCTGTGCACGTTCATCCGCAACGAGAAGCCGGAAGACGTGAAGAGAGTTGCTTCTAAGATACTCCAGGGGAAGCCGGCAGAGGCCGCCCTGGGCAAATTGACCGACCTGCCCGCTGACGAGCACATCCAGACCGCCCTGTGGAGCAAGGACGGGCGCCTGCTCAGGACTTACCGGAACTTCCGGTAGAGCCGCTCCCTGGCCTGATAGACCCAGGAGTTGCAGCTGGAGCCTGTTCCCGTGCGTGTTAGTTTGGACACGAATTTATATTCGTGTCCAAACTAATGTCACCAGAGCACCCACGCAGTTTGCATTCCTTCAGAACCTTAATGTGCCAATCAGTGGAGTAAATACTGACCCTCACCACGGCAAGCCAGGAAGCAGGTGAAGTGCCGAGCGCTGGAGGGCAGCGTGCCATGAGGAGGCTGGGTCAGCGCTCCCCCTCCTCAGGGGCTCTCAAGGCACATGGTGTCCCGCAGGTTCCTTGAGAGGAGCAAGCCCTGAGCCGGGAAGCAGCAGAGGCCAAACTATCAGAGCCTCCCCAGAGGCCACCAAGTTGCTGTGTCAGGTACCAGGACTCACCTCTGACAAACGGGAGAAGGCAAGGGCCTGGTCTACTCCGAGGAGGGCAGTCCACGCGTGTGCACGCCCGCTTCCCTGGTAATAAAGAGCTGGCATCTTTCTTAAAAAAAAAAAAAGGTATTATTCAATGTTTCTATTATTTTTGCACCCATTAACTGTCTGCACCTCCTTTGCCCCAGCCCTGCAACTACCCTTCCCAGCCTTTGGTAACCATCATTCTACTCTCTATGTCCAGGAATTCAAATGTTCTGATTTTCAGGTACTAGGAATAATTGAGAACACGCAGTGTTTGCCTTTCTGTGCCTGGCTTATTTCACTTAGCATAATGATCTCTAGTTCCAACCATGTTGTTGCAAATGACAGAATCTCATTCTGTTTTTATGGCTAAATAGTACTATGTTTTGTATATGTACCATATTTTCTTCATTTATCTGTTGAGGGACCCTTAGGTTGCTTCCAAATCTTGTCCATTAACAGTGCTCCAACAAACATGAGTGTATGGATATCTCTTAAATATAATGATTTTGCTGGCTCATACGCTATCTCTATGGTTGTTTTTTTTTGAGAAACCTCCAAACTGCTTCATACTGGTTGTACTAATTTACAATCCCACTAACAGTGTACAAGGGTTTTCTTTTCTCCACATCCTTGCTAGCAATTGTTATTGCCTGTATTTTAGATAAAAGTCATTTTAGCTGGGGTGAGATGATATCTCATTGTAGTTTTGACTTGCATTTCTCTGATGATCAATGATGTTGAGCACCTTTTCATATGCCTGTTTGCCTGTTTGTCCTCTTTAGAGAAATTTATATTTAAAATTGTGCCTTTTTTTTTTTTTTTTTTTTTTGAGACAGAGTCTCGCCTTGCCACCGAGGCTGGAGTGCAATGGTGCGATCTCGGCTCACTGCAACCTCTGCCTCCCCAATTCAAGCAATTCTCCTGCCTCAGCCTTCCAAGTAGCTGGGATTACAGGTGCGTGCCACCATACCTGGCTTATTTTTGTATTTTTAGCACAAATGAGGTTTCACCATGTTGGCCAGGCTGGTCTCGAACTCCTGACCTCGTGATCCACCTGCCTCAGCCTCCCAAAGTGCTGGGATTACAGGTGTGAGCCACCGTACGTGGCAAGTTTTCCCATTTTTAATTAGATTATTAGATTTTTTTTTCCTGTACAGTTGTCTGAACTCCATATATATCCTGGATATTAATCCTTTGTCAGAGGAATAATTTGCAAATATTTTTTTTCCCATTCTGTGTGTTGTCTCTTCACTTTGTGATCATATCCTTTGTTGTGCAGAAGCTTTTTAACTTGATGTAATCCCATTTGTCCATTTTGTTTTGGTTGCCTATGCTTGTGGGGTATTGCTCAAGGAAGTTTTGCCCCAACCAATGTCCTAGAGATTTTCTCTAATATTTTCTTGTAGTAGTTTCATTGCTTGAGGTCCTAGATTTAAGTCTTTAATCCATTTTGATTTGATTTTTATATATAGAGAGAGTTAGGGGTCTAGATTTATTCTTCAGCATACGGATATACAGTTTTCCTAGCACCATTTATTGAAGAGACTGTCTTCTCCACAGTATATGTTCTTGGCACCTTTGTCAAAAATGATTTCACTGTAGATTTGTGTATTTGTTTCTGTGTTCTCTATTCTGTTCCATTAGTTAATGCGTCTGTTTTTATGCCAGTACCATACTGTTTTTGTTACAATAGTTCTATATAATAATTTAAAGTCAGGTATTGTGATTTCTCCAGTTTTGTTCCTTTTGCTTAGAATGACTTTGGCTGTTCTGGGTTTTTGTAGTTCCACGTAAGTTTAAGGACTGTTCCTTTGTATTTCTGTGAAGAATGTCATTGGTATATTAATAGGGATTGCTTTGAATCTGTAGACTGCTATGGGTAGTATGGACATTTTAACAGTATTGTTTTTTCCAATCTATCAATACGAAATATATTTCCATTTTTTTGTGTGTCCTCTTCAATTTATTTCATCAGTGTGTTATAGTTTTCACTGTAGAGCTCTTTCTCTTTTTTGGCTAAGTGAATTCCTAGGTATTTAATTTTATGTGTGGCTATTCTAAATAGGATTGCCCTTTAAACGTCTTTTTCATATTGTTTACTATGGGCATATAGAATTGCTACTGACTTTTGTATGTTGATTTTGTATCCTGCAACTTTACTGAATTTGTTTATCAGCTCTAACAGTTTTTTTGTGGAGTCTTTGGGCTTTTCTAAATATAAGATTATATCAGCTGCAAACAAGGATAATTTGACTTCTTCCATTCCAGTTTGATTGCCCTTTATTTCCTTCTCTGATCTGAATGCTGTGACTCCCAGTATTGTGTTGAATAGCAGCGGTGAAAGTGGGCATCCTTGTCCTGTTCCAGATCTTAGAGGAAAGAATTTGAGTTTTTCTCTATTCAGTATGATGCTAGTTGTGGGTCTGTCACCTATGGCTTTTATTATCTTGAGTTGTGTTTCTTCTATACCCAGTTTTTTGAATGTCTTTCTTATAATGGAGGGACGTTAAATTTTATCGAATGCTTTTTCAGCAGCAATTGAAATGATCATATGATTTTTGTCCTTCATTCTGTTGATATGATGTATCACATTCATTGATTTGCATATGTTGAATCATCCTTGTATCCCAGGGATAAATCTCCCAGGGTCATGGTGAATGATCTGTCTAACGTATTGTTGAATTTGGTTTGCTAGTATTTTGTTGACAATTTTTGCAACAATATTCATCACAGTTATGGCCCATAGTTTTCTTTTTAAATGTGTTTTTGGTTTTGGTATTAGATACTGGCCTCATACAATGAGTTTAGAAGTATGTCCTCCTCTATTTTTCAGAAGAGTTTGAGTAGAATTGGTATTAGTTCTTCCTTAAATGTTTGATAGAATTCAACACTGAAGTCATCAGGTCGTGGGCTTGTCTTTACTGGAAGACTTTTTTTTATTATGACTTCAAGCTCATTACATGTTATTGGTCTGTCCAGGTTTTGGATTTCTTCTTGTTCAGTCTTGGTATGTTGTATGTATGTAGGAACTTGTGAATTTTCTAGATTTTCTACTTTTGGTTTTTATTGTCTTTTCTGTTATTCTTTACGCTGATGTTACCACATATATTTAACAGGAGAATTCCTTAAGATTCTCAAAGGCACAGCCTGCATTATCCCCAAGTGCTTTAAAATATTGGCTACTTAGGGACTATATTCACCATGCCGAGTTGGGATTATACTTTAGCATTGACAATATGGGTGTTTTTCCTATGCTCTCAGCCAACGTCATCTGTGAAAATATAATAGTTTAGTAGCTATGATATATACCCTGAATATGATATTTAATAAAAACTTTTCATATGCACACTATTATTTATTACAAGTATAAGTTTTTGTATTTTTTTAAAGTAAGGAAATATTCAGGATAACAATGTGATTTACCAAGAGTATTTTGTTATTAAGTGATATATCCTTGAACACAGGATGCCAAACTCCAAATCTCAGAATTAAATGCAATCTTGATTTATATTAATTGTTTTTTAGTAGACATAACACTAATGCATATGAATACAAAAATGCATAAAATTAAGCCTTTTGCCTTAAGGGGATATTAGAGAGACAGTGTGTATCCCTAATCTGTATTTATCCACTGTGTCAATGCCACATTTTCCTTCACAGAACCTCACTGGGTAACCTTATTATTAGAAAGAACCATCTTCATTGCATGAGCTATGAGTTACCAGTTACCAATCTTAGCTCTGGTTCTAGGAGACTTACCAACAAAATGTGTGGTCTTGAGAAAGGTCATACAATTTATATGAGTCTCACTTTTTTTCTTTGTGAAAAATATGCATGACTGCTAGAATAGTAGATAATTCCTGAATAGGCTGAGATTGTTCCTGCCTCAGATCTTTGGCTTTAGCCTTTCTGTTTAGTTGGAATTTCTTCCACAAGTTTTTCGTTCTAGGTTTATTTTCCCTGTTTATTACCAGAATTTGCATCGTATGTGTTTTACATGTCTAATTTCCTTTTGTGTTTCCTAGAATACAAACAGCATGATGGCTAGAAGTCTGTTTAACTTTAATGTTTTATGTGTCATGCCTAGAGCACTGCTTAACACATAGTAAGCAGTCAATATAAATTTTCTTGAATGAATGAATACATAAATATTTGTAAAAACTAAATGAAGTGATATATAGATGAATGAAAATGAAACACTTTCATGGCATTCTATTATTATAACCCTTTCACCTCATAAATATTTATTCAATGTATGTTCATTGCTAGGATTTCAATGTGCCTATTGTGGTCTTTAATTAAATGAATCAGGAAGCTAGACCAATAAATTATGCCAAATAAAACTAGTTAATAATGCCAAATTTTGTGCTCAGTTTCTCCAGGAAAAAGATTCTGATACATCTTTCAATAGTAGCAATAATGGAGATGGAAGAATGAGAGGTTGGGAGAGAGGTAGAGATGATTTTGTTTTCTACAGAAAATGTGATGAAAGATGATGGGATTAAATGGTTAAGACTCAGGAATAAAAATGAAAATTATTTCCCCATTCCTGACTAAGCATGTGCTATTGGCAAGCTGCAGAATTTACACTAATGGGCCCCAGTGAGGCCAGGGAACAAAGACCATGGCTGAAAACCTGGCAGAGTTAGAGTCTGACGTTGGTTCTATATAACTGCACATGGCTGAGGCTTTGGCAGTTCAAGAGAGGAAGGTGTCTGTATCGTCAGCCCCATGAGTAACATGGATAAACATATATTTTATACAATAAAAGTTTTTATTTCCATGTATAATATCTAGATATAGTTTTTTAAATTATTGCTATCTATTAAAATATTTCGGTAACTTTTTGTTTTCTTTTTTTGCACTTTTGCTAATGTGGATATCAGTAATGTCTCAGTAAGCAGTAGTAGGTGCAAAAGCTACTCCATTCTTTCTCTGGAACTAGGCAAACATCAGCAGTTCAGGTAATCAGTAGCTCTTCCTTGATTATCACCATTATGAGCTAGGCTTTCATTTAATAGTCTTTAAATTTGTTGAGGAGCATGGACACTTTTAAGAATTGTTTAAACAATAGCTACTAATTTCAGCCCAGGGAAATGCACACACACACACACACACACACACACATAATTTTTGGCATATAATTTCAGGAGAGCTAGAGCTCTCTTAACAGTGATCCATGAACCTAAGAAATTTTATATCCTTTTAAGTAGACGGTAAGCTCAAAGCTCTAAAATACGAACTATGCTTTCTATTTATTGTGAAATGTCTCTCTAAACTTTTTTTGTGATATTTACTGAATTAGAACATTATAACTTTTTTACTGAAAATGTTCACCTGCTTTTAATTCAACTTATAATAATTAGATCTACTTAGTGTGTGGGAATTAAAGTTACTTAACATGGACAATTGTAGCAAGTACGCACAAAGAGTACACAGAGTTGGGTTTGAATCCTAACTTTGTCAACTAATAAGGACTCTTTTGCTTGTCATTTACAGAAAATCTAACCCAAATTGGCTTAAGCAGAAATATAAAAAATAAAATGACAGGGAACTTTATTAGTGGTCAAACTTTAGACACATCAACCTAGGAAATCAAGTGCTATATTTAAATACTGTTTCTCTCCTTATGATAACTTACTTTTCATCCATTGGGTGCAATTCTTTGGCAAGCTACATTAGATAAGAGCTAACAGGTCCCAGTTAATTTTCAAGTTCACTAGAGTTAGAAAGAACATATTTTTTGACATAGCAAATTAAAGACGAATTCTTTTGTCTTAGGTCATGGCCCTATTTCTGAACCAATTACTTTGGCCAGGGTTTGAAATTGGCCAAACCCAATTCATATATATACCTCCAAAACCATCAGGGATAGGTGTCAGGTCTCCCTGAAGTTCACTGAGATCCTCTGAATTGAAGCCAGCATGCCATGGTCACTAGAAGAAAACTAGTTAATAGTTACTAAAAAAATTAGAAGGAAAAGATGCAAGACTGGCAAAAAACAACATACAGCCCAATTGCTATCTGTGTGCCCTTGAACAAGTTACTTAACACTGTGGCTGTCAGTTTCTCTAACTATAAATCAGGAGTAATAATATCTATCTTCCAGGGTTTTCATGACCATTAAATGAGATAGGCAATCTATATAACTTTGGCATAATTACATATATAATAAGTTCTCAACAAATAATACTGTTTTCTTTTCATCTATACCTCCTCTGACTCCTTGCTCTCTTAACCAATATCAAATGCACAGTATAGTTATATTTTATCCAAAACATAAGAATCTTTTAAAATTTGGATAAATCTGTTAGAATTTCTCCTTTTTAGACTTCTCTTCTCCATAGTCCTTCATAACATCTGCAGTCTAGAGCAAGTAGGACTGATACAGACAGGAGACAGCCAAGGGTCCATGGCAAAACCCTGCCTTCTAGCCTAAAACAGCATGAAGGCTGAAAAATCAAACAGCTGCTCCTGGATGAAGCCCACCCTTTCCCCTTTCCTGACTGATTCTCTCTGACTAATGTCCACCTGCCCCCTGGGAGAACAGGGTGGAGCCTCAGGCAGTTCATGCCATTTGCAGCTGGGAGGAGCCTGGCCTGTTCAGTTCCTGTGTGGTGACCGGGATTCAATCTGTGAGGTGGAGGGCCTGTTAGCAGGACTGCATCTCACTTTGCTGAGTTTTTTTTTTTTTTCCTTTTTTCTTTTCACCCAATAAATTTTGTTCCCCACCCTTCTCTGTGTCCATGAGCCTAGTCTTTTTTGGTCATGTGACAAGAACCCAGTTTTAGCTGAACTAAGGAGAAAGTTCTGCAACAAGATGAAGTACAAATGCTGACCTCAAAGATTTCATACTTAAAGCAGTCTGAATATAGAGTGTAGTGGTAGTAATTGTGAAAAAGCACATTAGCACCACCCGTATAATTTGAACAATTATAATACCAACATTTTCCAAATAAGTGATTCCTTATTTTAATATAATATTATTTGTATTCATCTTAGGTCAATTCAAGGTAGTTTATATTGTACTTAGCATAAAATGTTCACTAAGAAATAGCCTAAATTAAATCAGTAATTCTTCCTGTGCCACTGCTATTAGGTTCAATTACTTGAGAACAGAGAATTAATATTAGGACTAACAATAGTTACTTATATATCATTATATCTTAATGAGTTTGAAGTATTATCTAACATTGGAAGAGAGAGTTATGCCATGAAACCAGTACACATTAATTTAAAAACTACATTGTAATCACACCCCAAATCAAATAGTCCAGACTCCTTGACAAGGGCATAATTCAAATGTGAAGCCCCATGGCATCAAGAGGCACTGCAATGAACCTTAAAAGTTTTCACAGATTCATTAATTTGTTAACATAAGTATGTGGAAGTTAATTTGAACTTTCAAACAGATTTTACTGAAGCATTGTCTATGTCACATGAGGCTTATTATTAAGAGAAATATAATAAACATACAAACCACAAAAACAATAAAGATTTCAAAAATATTACCTTTACTTGCTTGCTACACTGAAGCTGACTTACTTTAAATTATATAAAATTGTATATTAAGAATTTTGGCAAAGTATTCACTCGTAAAATGCATTTAATTTTCTGCGCATTTTGAATACACACTTTAGCAACTCGTTTCTTCATATTATGTCTATATTTCAGGAGAGCAATTTAGTACATGATAAGAA
The DNA here is from genome assembly GCF_029289425.2 of Pan paniscus. NCBI lineage: Eukaryota > Metazoa > Chordata > Mammalia > Primates > Hominidae > Pan > Pan paniscus. The sequence continues at coordinate 90,186,981 of NC_073252.2, read as the reverse complement.
GCACAGTTTTTAAGTGAAGTGAAATCTCATGTGTTAAAATACTGCAAAACTTTAAAACCCTGATTTTTAAAGTGTTGAGATACTTAAGTCTTTGAATAAAGATATATCTTTATCCTAAATCAAATACTTTTTGCCGTATATGTCCTCACTTAATCCATGGGAGAATGAGCTATTACTTTAGCTTTAAAAAATGTTTTCAATCTCAGATACTTAGACTAGCAAGATGAGTAGTGGTTCCGCTGGTCTTAATTCAAAGTACTAAAGATGGGAATAGAATTTGAGTTGGAAGTAGAGCTCCCTAGAATTTCCATTAAAATACCATTAATTGTTCTAAAAAAATTATTCTATGATTGCCAACTGCCTCCCCCATCTCTTATTTTTCCATAAATTTATATTTTAGGGAATTTGTACCAGCTTATTTGGTATATTTCTTTTCACTTTTTAGGTTTTATTTTTAAGTTATCCATTCTACCATATTCCTTTGCTTTTATCTTCCAAGACTTCTACTGATTTAAAAAATTATTATGGAAGTTATATTTTAAATTTGTAAAATCTGAATAGTCAATCTTGTAGAATAGCAAATCCAGTGTATTCATAGTGTTGGAGATTAAAACCTAGTATAAAGATACAGTAATGAATATAGTGTATGTACCAACATAGGAAAGACCAATAAATCATAACTGAGAGTCAAAAAAAGACCCTCATACATATCTGTCTCTTGACTTATGACAAAGGTAACACTAAAGTGTGATGGAAGAATAACAGTTTTGCCGATAATTATTGCTGAAAATATTAGCTATTTATGTGAAAAAAAAATCTTGACCTACTTAATACCACACGCAAAAACAGTTACAGAAATATTGCAAATCAAAATGTAACAAGTAAACTATAATGTTTAATGACAGAGCAGGAGCACCGTCATCTTGGACAAACACTGCCACTTTGAGTTCCAGCTCCCTTTCTAGCTTCATGCATTTCAAGGAAATCACTTCTCTTCTAACTACAACCAGACAGAAAAAACAGACAGTAAAACACAGATAAGACAGCTCGGGCACAGAGAAAAGTAGGGGGAAAGTCTCTTGGGTTACTGCCAAATTTCACCCTCATACAGTGGGCCCCAGTAAAACAGTGGGCCTTAATAAGAACATTCCTTTCCCTTGAGGTGCAGTAAGGTAGGGAAGCTAAAAGCAAACTCCGGGGGATATGCCTGCAGCTGCAGAAGGATGTATGGGAACAAACACACAACTCTCCCTCTCAGATAAACACAACAAAGAGACACAAAAGCAGTCCAATCCTCTAATAAACTCTCGTACCCTAAATCCTTAAAAACTCTTAGTCTGTAAAAAAAGTGTGGCTCTAATCTAACTTGGCCAGCAACCCCTCTCAGATTTGTTTAAAATAAACCTGTCCCTGTTAACTGTAAAGCCAGTCTTCGTGTTTCTCTCCTCTTTCTTTAATTCTTACAGTTTTTATTAGAAAACCAAGAAAAATATCTTAATGGCATTAGATTATGTAATGATTTCTTTACAAGCACACAAAAAAATACAAATAGGAGATGAGATTTATCAACATTAAACACCAAGTGCTTCTGTTCCTCCAAAAACATTACTGAAAGAATAGAAATTCAAGCCACACTTTGGGAGAAGATATTTACAATACTTCTATCTGACAAAGAACTCATATCCTGTGTACTTACTGATAAGACTCCTATGAATTACTAAAAAAAGAGAAAACTCCAAAGAAATATGGCAAAAATCTTGACTAGATACATTACAATATACAGCATTTAAATGTCCAATAAACATATCGACTTATGCTAAATTTAATTAATCACTAAGAAGGTGCAAATTTAAATCCCAGTATAATACTACTGTACACCCATTCATATTGCAAAAATGAAAAAGACTGACACCAAGTGTTGACAACGGTGTGGAGCAACTAATGGTGGGAGTATAAATGATTGGAATCATTTTGGAAAATAATTTGGCAGTATCTGCTAATCTTTAGCATCTGCATACTGTTTAGCATCTGCGTACTGTTTGAAGCAGCACATCTCCTCCCAGGTGTAAATGTAACAGAAATGTGGACCCATGTACACTGAAAGACAAGTTCAATGATGTTTATAATAACACTATTCATAATAGTCCCAAACTGGAAACAATGCAGACATAAGTAGCATTAATAAATACACCTATTACTGAGAGTGAAAGTGAGCAAAATTATCACTGAGCAACATAGCAGGGTATAATCACAAAAAGTGTTGAGCAAAAGAAGCCAATCACAAAAGAGTTCCTACTGTATAAATACATGTAACTTTTTTTTTTAATAAGCAAAATTAACCAGTATAGTAATTTTATTTGCTGACAAGAGGGAAAGAGGCTGGAAATGATGATGACAAAAGCATCTGTGGTGTTCATATTATACTGTGTTTTGATCTTTATCTCATTACAAGGATATATTCACTTTGTTAAAATCATAGAGCTGTATGACTTGATTTAAGCCCATTTTGTATGTATATTTCATGAAAATATTGCATAAATTTTCAATGTCTTTTTAAATGCTTTCTTTTATTTCTCATATTAATTTTTTTATAGATATACATTTTTCTTTATCTTTTCAAAGTGAAATTTTAAGATATTTAAATTATCAGATCATCTTAGGATTTTCTTTTTTTCTTGGTTTTTAAAATTTATCGTTATAATTCCTTTTTTCAGAAGATATATCAGATATGTATTGATTCGTTGTTTCTATTTCTACCTAAAATGAATCATTGAGAAGAACAGTAATTCACTCAATGCAAGGCAAAGCTTACTTACCTGCAACATTGGTCTAGGGCAACTGAGCAGCTAACAAGCCATTATGCTGCTGTTTCTTTAAAGAACACAATTAAGAAAGCTTCACTTACATGAGTTGCTCTGTTTCTCCTAAAATAGTGTGTTGAATTTATGTTGAAAATAACTAATTTTGTTTTTGTGTTTGTCCAACATTAATGCTTGGAGACTGACTGTTTTCTGCTACAGTTGATATTGAATGTTGGTTCCATGTCTGGATATAGAGCATGTAGACAAGGGATTCTTAAATACTGTTGCAATTGAATCCCTAATTTTTAGTCCTACATCTTATGCTTGCTTCCCCTCCTGTCCTGCATCCTTGAACTTGTCTAGAATTCTTCCAAGGAGAGGAATTCCCTCTTTGGTTAAAACCTTTCTGCACGCATTCTCATTTGTGAAAATTTAATTTCCTTCTTTAGTCACTTCCATTTATATTCACCTTCCAGAAAATATTTGAAATATTTCATTTTATGATTATCTGTATCCCATGATCTTCATTGTCATGGGTTTATACCTTTAAAAACCTTTCATTATCATCTTATTAGTATCTTTGCATAAAGTAGATCAATGTATAGACTTAATTTGTAACCTTGAATCACAAGGCATATAGATACATATTTAAACATGAGTGTTTATGTTTGTGTGGGTGTTAACAGCTGAAAGAGCACTGTAGTTAGAGTCAAAAGATATATAAATCTGAATTTAAGTTTCTTTACAGCCATATACCAAATGGTTGACCTTGAACAAGTACATAATAACTCTGAGTTAAATTAATATAAAACATAAGGACCTAAGGCATATTAATCTAACACATGAAACTCAGCAGTTAAACTTTGAAATGTTATATAATTGAGAATGATTTATTATATGTCCTTTCTGAAAACAATGAGTTTCATCATCATTATATAGAAAGCAGTATACACTATAATTTTTTAACAATCTTATTTAACATTCAATGCAGTAGTAATTGATGACTCATGCAGATTTTACTCTTGCTAATACTAATCATAATGATGAAGCCATCCTATGTATACTATATTTCCTAAAGCAATTAAGAAAATATAATAAATTATAGCCCCCCTATTTTTATTCAGCCTGTTCTGTTATCTTTATATATTGTGTAGCTCTTAAGATTAAAATGGACGTGGTTCTTTTGAACTCAATAGATTATGAGAACCAGAAATATGTACATATATAGGAATAATGTAATGAATGTGTACTATGTTAACAAGGCTAAAGTGAAACTATGTTCCCTAGAAGTCTGTTCCCTATGCAATTCCAGGTTAGGATTTTCCACAGGAGAATTCTCTGCAATATTTGGAAGGCAGAAGTGAAGCAGCAGCCACCCGTAGGCTTAGCTAGTTAAAGTTGGATAAAGTGCTGCTGCAATTCATGCACATTGTCTCTGGTCTGCTGGGTCACTTTGTTGGTGTGGGCCAACAGCTGTGCCTGAAGCTTGTGTATGTAGTATATACAAATTTTCCTCCTTCATTTTCTCTAATTCCTGTGCCTCATACCTGTGTGGTTTCATGGGAAAGTTGCTAACGTTTTCCTCATGTGAATTTGGTGGCTGGAGGCGTTGAGAAACAGACAATGATTTTAATTTGTCCCAGAGGTTCCACCACATCATCAGAGCTGCTAGTTTGTCCTTGCTCTCCATGTTTCACATCCAATTTTTTTCCTGCTGTTCGACCTGATGACAAAATCCAGCACCAAAAGCAGAATCAACAGCCTTAAATCGGCTGCTTAACTTGCCCTCACAATTGAGCACGTTCAAAATCCTATAAAAGCACACTCTATTCATATTATTAACAGTAACTCTGCTTATCTGATTGAAATATACCTGATAACGAACAGTAAGATACAATCATGAAGTAGGCACAAGACAATGGACTGCATGCATCTTAGGAAGTGAAAAGCTGAACATGACCTAGACAAGAAGAATCTGAAAATTGACATAGAAATAAAGAATATGTAAAGAAAAAAGAGGTTGCATATATTTTCCTAGTGGTAATTAGAAGACAATGCAGGAGACTTCAGAATTATTGTTTTATTAAGCAGCAAAAATATTACCTTGTATTTGCTGAAAGATAAGCCAAATTGATATGTTGATGACTGACATGTAATGAAAGGAACCATGGTTGTAAATACCAGTGTATTGATCAAAATGTTATGAGAAGAATTTTAAAATAATGTAAGGTAAACCCATTTAATGTGCCTATTGTTGTAGATGACATCAATGTGAAAATAAGATAATTTATTCTAATTTTTAAATTTTAGTTTCAAGAGGGTACATGTGCAAGTTTGTTACGTGGATATATTGGACACTACTAGGATTTGGGTTGCTATTGAACTCATCACCCAAATAGTGAATATAGTAGTTAATAGGTAGTTTTTCAACCTTGGTCCCCTCCCTCCCTTGTTTCCCACTTTTGGAGACCACAGTGTCTATTGTTTCTGTCTTTGTGTCTGTGTGTACTCATTTTGTAGCTCTCACTTATAAGGGAGAACATGCAGTATTTGATTTTCTGTTTCTTCATTAATTCAATTGTGATAGTGACCTCCAGTTGCCTCCATGTTCCTGCAAAGGACATGATCTCATTCTTTCTTATGACTGTGTAGTAGTCCATGGTGTATATGTACCAATTTTATTTATCCAATCCACCATGGTTGGGCACACAGGTGGATTCCATGACTTTGCTGTTGTGAATAGTTCTGCAATAAAGATGAGTTCAGATGTCTTTTGGTAGAATAACATCTCTTCCATTAGTTAGATATCAGTAACAGGTAGTTCTATTTTTGGTGGGCTGAGGAATCTCCAATCTACTTTCCACAGAGGCTGAACTAATTTATATTCCCACCACCAGTGTGTAAGCATTCCCTTTTCTCTGCATTTTTGCCAATCTCTTATTTTTTGACTATTTATTAATAGCCGTTCTGACTGATGTGAGATGGTATCTTATTGTGATTAAATTTCATTTTTCTGAAGATTAGTGATATTGAGTATTTTTTCATAAATTTCTTGGCTGCTTTTTTGTCTTCTTTTGAAAAAGGAGTGTTAGTGTTATTTGACCACTTTTTAATGGTGTTATTTAGTTTTTATTTGTTTAAGTTGCTTACAGATTCTGGATGCTAATCCATTGTCAGACGCATAGTTTGCAAATATTTTCTTCCTTTTTTGTACTTTGTCTGTTTACTCTGTTGATTGTTTCTTTTGTTGTATAGAGAGCTTTTTAGTGTAATTAATTCCCATTTGTCAATTTTTGTTTTTGTTGCATTTGCCTTTGTGTTCTTAGTAATGAATTATTTGCCTAGGCAAATGTCCAGAATAATTTTTCCTGGGTTTTCTTCTAGGATTTTTATAGATTGAGATCTTAGATTGAAATCTTTACTACATCTTGAGTTAATTTTTGTATATAGTGACAGGTGGGGATCCAGTTTTGTTCTATATGACTGGCCAGTTTTCCCAGTACAGTTTATTGAAAAAGTGTCCTTTCCTCATTGTTTATTTTCGTTGACTCTATCAAACATCAGTTGGTTGTGGGTGTGTGGTTTTATTTCTGAGTTCTCCATCCTGTTCTATTGTTCTATATGCCTATTTTTGTACAATACCATGCTGTTTTGGTTATTAGAAACTAGTAGTATAGTTTGAAATGGAGTAGTGTGAAACCTGCTCCTTTGCTCCCTTTGCTTTGCCTTGACTATTGGACATGTTTTTGGTCCCATATGGATTTTACAATTAATTTGACAAATTCTGTGAAAAATTATGTTAGTAATTTTATGGGAATTGCATTGAATCTGCAGGTTGCTTTGGGCAGTGTGGGCATTTAAACAATATTGCTTCTTGCAATCCATGAGCATGGAATGTTTTTCCATTTGTGTCATAAATAATTTATTTCAGCAGTGTTTTGTAATTCTCCTTGTAGAGCTCTTTCACCTCCTTGGTTAGATGTATTCCTAGGTATTTTTTCTTTGATGGCAATTGTAAGTAGGATTGCACCCTTTATTTGGTTCTCAGCTTGAACTGTATTGATGTATAGAAATGCTAGTTATTTCTGTATGCTGATTTTGTATCCTGAAACTTCACTAAAGTAGTTTATCAGATCTAGGAGTCTTTTGGAGGGAGGTTTAGAGTTTTCTAGGTATAGAATCATACTGTAAGTAAATAGAGATAATTGAATGTCCTCTTTCCTATTTGGATGCCTTTTATTTCTTTCTCTTGTCTGATTGCTCTGGCAAGTAACTACCATACTGTATTGAATAGAAGTGGTGAGAGTAGATGTCCTTGTTTTTGTCCAGTTCTTTGGGAAAATGTTTTCAAGTTTTGTCAGTTCAATATGATGTTTGCTGTGAGTTTGTCATAAATGGCTGTTATTATTTTGAAGTATGCTCCCTTGACACCTACTTTATTGAAGGTTTTTAACATGAAGGGATATTGGATTTTATTGAATGCCTTTTTTGCTTCCATTGAGATTATCACATGGTTTTTGCTTTTAATTCTGTTTACGTGGTGGATCATGTTTATTGATATGCTGATATTTATCTCTCCTTGCATCCCAGGACTAAAGCCCACTTGGTCATGGTAAAATATCTTTTTGATATGCTACTGTATTCATTTTGCTAATCCTTTTGTTGGGGATTTTTGTGCCTATGTTTACCAGGGATAACGGCCTGTGGTTTTCTTGTGTTTTTGCCAAATTTTGGTATAAGATGATTCAAGTTTTATAGAGTGAGTTAGGAAGAAACACATCTCCTCAATTTTGGGGTAATAATTTCAGTAAGATTGATACCAGCTCTCTTTGTACATCTGGTAGAATTCATCTGTAAATCTAACTGGTCCAGAAGTGTTTTTGGTTGGTTAGTTTTTTGTTGCCAATTTAATTTTATAATTTACTATTGGTCTGTTCAGGGTTTCAGTTTCTTTTTGGTTCAATGAAGAGCGGTTTGTGTGTTTCCAAGAATTTATCCATATCCTACAGGTTTTTTTGTGTGTTCACATAGAGATCTTCATAGTAATCTCTGAGGATTTTTGTATTTCTGTGAGATCAGTTGTTAACGTCCCTTTGTCATTTTTGATGGTGCTTATTTGGGTCTTCTCTTTATTTTCTTTGTTAATCTAACTAGTAGTCTATCAGTCCTGTTTACCCTTTCGAAAGCTAACTTCTTATTTTGTTGATCCTTTGTTTAAGTTCATTCTTTGGTCTCAATTTTATTTAGTTCTGCTCTAATTTTAGTTATTTATTTTCTTCTGATAGCTTTGGGTCTACTTTGTTCTTGTTTTTCTATTTCCCTTATGTGTGACTTTAGGTTGTTAATTTGAAATCTTTCTATTTTCTTGATGTAGGCATATAGTGCTCTAAACTTTCCTCTTAACCATTACTCTTGCTGAATCTCGGAGTTTTAGGCATGTTGTTTCTCTATTTTCATTTGTTTCAAATAATTTTTTTAATTTCTGCCTTAATTTCTTTGTGTATTCAAAAGTCATTCAGGAACAAGTTGTTTAGTTTCCATGTATTTGTGTGGTTTTGAGAATTCCTCTTGGTATTGAGTTCTAATTTTACTCCACTGTGTTCAAAGAAGATGGTTGGTATAATTTTGACTTTTCTGAATTTATTGAGACTTGGTTTATGGCCAAGCATGTAGTCAGTCCTAGAGAATGTTCCATATGTGGATGAGAAGAATGTATATTCTGTAGTTGTTGGGTGGAGTATGCTGTAGCTGTCCATTAAATCCATTTGGTCAAGTATTCCACTTAAGTCTACAATTTCTGTGTCAGTTTTCTACATCAATGGTCTCTCTAACATTATCACTGGGGTGTTAAAATCCCCATAATTATTGTGTAGCTTTCCATCTTTTTTCTTAGGACTAATAGTAATTGTTTCATAAATTAGGATGCTTTGATGTTTGCTGCATATATATATATATATATAATGATTATATCTTCTTGTTGAATTTTATAATGTCCTTTTTTGTACGTTTTCACTATTGTTGGTTTAAAGTAAGTTTTATGTAATATAACAATAGCAACCCTGCCTTTTGTTTGTTTTCAGTTTGCATGATAGATCTTTCTCCATCTCTTTAGTTTGAGTCTGTGATTGTTATTACATGTGAGATGGGTTTCTTGAAGACAGCAGAAGATCATTTATTTTATCCAATTTGCCATGCTGGCTTTTACGTGGAGCATTTACACCATTTATGGTAAAGGCTAATATTGATATGTGAGGTTTCCTTCCTCTCATATGGTTGATAGCTAGTTGCTTTGTAATCTCAGTAGTATATTTGCTTTATAGGGTCTGTGGACTTTGTACTTATGTGTGCCTTTGTGGTAGCAAGTATCATCATTTTGTTTTTTGTTTAGAATTCCACTGAGCTTTTTTTTGTAGGTTCAGCCTGGTGGTGACAAATTCTCTTAACATTTACTCGTCTGAGGAAGACTTTATGTATGAAGCTCAGTTTAAAAGGATACTAAATTCTCATTTGGCATTTTGTTTCATAATGAAGGCTAAAAATAGGTCCCCAATCTTTTTTGGCTTGTATGGTATCTGCTGAGAAGTCTGCCATTAGTCTTATGGAATTCCCTTTATAGGTAATTTTGCAGTTTTCTCTATCTGTCTTTAAGATTTTTTCTTTCACATTGACCTAGGTTAGTCTAATGACTATGTGCCTTGGGGAAGGTTGTCATGTGCATTGTCTCACTGAAGTGCTCTGGATTTTTTTTTTGTATCTGCTGCATGTCAACCTTTTTAGCAATTCCTGGATTATACTCTGAAATCCCTTTTCCAAGTTGCTTACTTTTTCATCTTCATCTTCTCTTTCAGAAATGCCAATAAATTATATGTTCAGTGGCTTTACATTATTTTCTAATTCTCAAAAGTTTTCATTAAAAAATCTTTTTCCTTTATTTTTGTCTGGTTTGGTTAATTCAAAAAGACTGATTTTTGAGCTCTGCAATTTTTTCTTATGCTTGATCTAGTCTGTTACTAAGGACTTTGATATGGTTTGGCTATGTCCCCACCCAAATCTCATCTTTAGTTTCCATGTGTTGTGGGAGGGACCCAGTATGAGGTAACTGAATCATGGGGGCAGGTCTTTCCCTTGTTGTCCTCGTGATAGTGAATAAGACTCATGAGATCTGATGGTTTTAAAAATGTGAGTCTCCCTGCAGAAACTCTCTTCTCTTGTCTGCTGCCATGTAAGACATGCCTTTCACCTTCCATTATGATTGTGAGGCCTCCCCAGCCACACGGAACTTTAAGTCCAATAACCTCTTTTTTTTTTTGTAAATTGCCCAGTTGTGGGTATGTCTTTATCAGCAGTGTGAAGATGGACTAATACAGTCTCCAATTGTATTTTGAAATTCCTGTAGCGACATTTTTAATCCCATAAGCACTCTTTGATTCTTTTAATATAGTGATGTCTTCTTTCAAATCCTGGATCATGTTATTGTTATCTTTGTGATGGATTTCAACTTTATCTTGGATCTCATTGAGTTTCCAGCAATACATACTTTGAATTCTTTATCTTTCATTTCAGCCATTTCAATGTGGTTAGGATCTATTGCCAGGGATCTAATGCAATTTTTGGAGGTGACAGAACACTGTTTTTTTGTACTGCCAGAGCTTCTGTGCTGATTTACTCTCACCTGAGGGAGCAGCTGTTGCTTCTATTTTTTTGTTTGTTTGTTTGTTTTTCTTTGGTTTGGATGGGGCTTTTTAATTTTTAATTCATTTTCCCCTTGAGGGTTGGACTGTGGTGTATGTTGTATATGATCCATTGGCTTCGTTTCAATTATTTTGAGCAGGCCAAGTCTCTGTATGCGTGTCTTGGTTGCAAATAGGTTCTGTGTGGTGCTTTCTCAGATGCTTCTTGATGTAGTGATAGATTTTTGTTTGGTGATGCAGTTCAGACTACACTCCAGTAGATGGCACTTAACATTAAGAGCAGGCAAGTGGCCTGGTGCCTAGTGGGCACAAACTGCCCTAATGAGGTTGGCACCTAGAAATCATGATGGAGTGTGCTGAAATATTGGGAGAAGAGTGAGTACACCAGTTCCTTGACCTGAGTTAGCAGAAATGTGATCCATTTCCCTATCATGCCCCTGTTTTGAGTCTAACAATCTTCTGTTTTTATAAAGGCTTTCTCCTTTGATTCCTGGCCTTAGTGCAGCTGTGGACTGCAGATCCACCTCTCTGAAGACTACAGCTAGAATAGGGCTTGGAGCGGAACCTCTTCCCCAATACCAGAGCAGGAAACTCCACAGTCTCTCCTTAGTTTCTGGGGCACTGCTGTTCGGTGAAGGGAAAGGAAGTTGGGCCTCACTTTTCATGGAAGCCTGAGTAGATGCCAGTTTACTTTCAGTGGAGTGGAGGCTCTAGGAAAGTGGGAAAAGTTCTTTCTTTCCATGAGTACTCAGAGGCTCGATGGGAAGAACTGCTGTTGCATCTGTAGCAGTGTATTGGGGATGTGTGGGCAGAAGGAGGGTAAAAGATGACCGCCTCTCCACATCCATTGCCAGGCATTAGTGGTGCCTCCTTCATTGGTTTATACCATGCTCACATTTCCTTTGTATCAAAGAGGGTTTGGGTGGGTTGTACTCTCTCTTCCCTTAGGAATGGCTCATGCCAAGGGTGAGATTTCCAGAGGGCCCACAACTCCCTGGGGACCTGCCATTTCCCTGTGCTTGCCAAAGTCAGAGTGGGTTGTGGGATATGTCTGTGGGTGTTCTGGTGGTGCAGTGGTTAAAGAGCAGAGGATACCCAGACGGGAGTGACACCATGAGTGCACCACCAGTATGGTGCATGCCATCTCATTTTGGGTGTTAGGGTTGTGGCATGGCTATGTGAGCTGGCCACTCAGTTCTCTGTTCCTAGGAAGTTCTCTACCTGCCACCTATGGTGTTGCCCCAGGTTGTGAGGGCAGAAGGGCTCTCCAGCAAGTGGTTAGCAGATTGCCAGAAGGCTCAGGGGAGCAGAAAAGCCTTCCCATCTATCCTTTTCACTGTGCTCTGAGTTCCTCAGGAGTCTAAGCCAGACTCTTGCTGTTTTTGTTTTATGTGCCCCAACATCTTCCCATGGGTGGTCCAATAGGTCCTGGCTAACTTCCCACCATTTTTCTTTTAAAACTTGACTATTCACTGGTAAATTTGATCTTCTTTCTGAGGAAAATGGGCTTGTAATGTTCCTAGTCAGCCATCTTGAAAAATAAGATAATTAAAAAAAAAATAAAAAGACTGGATAATTGGTCTTTTCAGATAGTGGAAAGAAACAAAAATATTGGAATATTTGTAGAAATGGAATAATACATACAGTGAATCTTGTCTTTAAAGATCCTATAGACCAAAGATGAATATATTGATTACCAAATGGCAGCTATAAAATATTTCTTTAATTTTTCCTCTTTGTTCCATCTCCACCATAACTCTTAATGTAATCACCATCAATTCACATGTGAACTATTGCAAGGGCTTCCTCTCTTCTTCAGTTTTCACCTCAAATCTATTCTTTATAGTACAGCCAGAGATAACTTTACAAACCTGAATATGTCACTCTTTTGCTTAAAATCCTTCAGTGGCTTCCCATGTTTTTTGGATATTGTAGAAAATCTTTTATATGTATTATAAGAGTGGATAAATGGAATTCACTAACGACATCTATAATCTTGTTTTGAATCTCTCTTCAATACAAACATACTCCAGACAACCTGAACTTAATTCGGTTTCTTCTGCAAGATAAAAATTTTGTCACATCATGTTATACAAATGTATACCTGTCAGTCCCTCTGCCTGCAATGATTTATCCCCAGTTTTTGTCAGTGTCTTGCATGTAAATCCTTCAGGACTAAGCTCAGGGAACATTTTCTCACACACAATCTCCTAAAGCAGTGATATGGTTCAGCTGTCTCCCCACCCAAATCTCATCTTGAAATGTAGTTCCCATAATTCCCATGTGTCATGGGAGGGACACAGTGGGAGGTAATCAAATCAGGGGAGCAGGCCTTTCCCATGCTGTTCTCATGATAGTGAATAAGTGTCATGAGATCTGATGGTTTTATAAAGTGGAGTTCCCCTACACATGCTCTCTTGCCTGCCACCATGTAAGATGTGACTTTGCTCCTCATTCACCTTCCACCATGATTGTGAGGCCTCCCCAGCTGTGTGGAACTGTAAGTCAATTAAACCTCTTTTCATTATAAGTTACCCAGTCTCAGGTATGTCTTTATTAGCAGAGTGAGAACAGACTAATACAACCAGGTATTGTTCCCTTTTCCACAAATCGTAACAATAGAAAGTTTTCCTTTATGGCGCTTACCACCATTGTAATGAAAAACATTTTGTGCAGTATTTTGTTTATCTCCTTACTTGTTACAGTGCTCCATAGCCACATCTCCATAGTATTTGTTAAAGAAATGAATGAAGTGTCTGTGTTACTCAGGATAGGATTTTGATCACCTAATTGTTAAATATATTATCAAAAGATTGATAGTGCTTCTCATAATATTAAATTATATGAAAATATTGGGAAATGCCCTAAGGAGTAAATAAAAACTTAAATGTTAAAAATATAAGTATATATGTCTCTCTCTGTCTCTCTAATATAGATAGATAGATAGATAGATAGATAGATAGATAGATAGATTCCAAAGCTCTGACACAATTAAAATATAATATGGGATAGTCTATATTTTTGTAATATAGACCTCAAATACACTACCAATAGTAATGAGAAAGATAAGTTTTTGAAATAAATATGTCAATTTTCCAAAGAAAATTAAAACAACAACAAAGACTCATGTCATAATTAATTTTAGTGTATATTATGTGCCATTTTTATAGTACCTTTTATGAACTCCATAGCACTAACATGATAATAACACCAGGATATAAATCCGTTACATTGAAATTGTTTAGGAAATGTAGCTCATTAGCCAAAATTAAATGAACATGGAAGAGACTGTTACCTAATATCAATCATAAAAATTATGGTAAATACCTGCTTAGCACATAAACTTAATTTAATATGCTATCTTTATTTTAAATATTTATTTCCATATTTCATTTTTATAGTTCAGTGATTTTCAGTAATCTGTGTTTGTGGATCTCATATCAATTTCTTATGAAAGCCATAAAATAAGAATTTCCATTGTCATCAATTTCTACTACACGATCCAAACTGCATAGGTGATGGTAAAAGTAAAGAAGGGTGATAATATATTTTCTGATCTCTAAGATGTTATATTAAAATTAAAATTACTATGACTACCATATTGGATAAACTATTATCATAATGTCATTGGCAATGAAGTAATTTATAATTGCTTGTAGTTCTGGGGTCAATGTGTAAACACCAGGAAAGTACTTGCAAAGTTACTTCTGTAGCTAAATAAAGCTAATATCTCTATGTACTGACATACCTTGTGGATGATATATTATCAGTATGGTTTCTCTTATAGAGAGTAGAGATTAGCGATAGAGTTTTCAACAGATAAAACGTGGCTAGAGTTAGGTCACGCAGGACTGGAGTATTAGAGCCTCACCCACAAGGGAAGATGCTAAGCTTGGAGTATAGAGCTGATCAAGAAATGATAATGCAGAGGCTAGATCAGAAAGTAGTGTAGTCTCTACCAAGGGCCTGAAGGATGTTGAAGAAAGATTTTCAAACCAAAGGAAATAGATCCAATATCAAGATCGATATTGGAAGGCCAATTGTTCTGAGTTCTGGATATTAGCTACCTTTAAAATTTCTTTTTACAACTCAATAGAGAAAATAATTTAAAGGGCCAACCACAGGAAAGGTAGTGTTACACATATGGGCATACTGAAATTGATCCATGTGTAATATTCATTGCTTTCAAATACATATTTAGAATGGTTATTTCTGAAGCATTTGGGAAAAGATTGATTCTGGATGCTGATTGTTCTACATATTTAGGGCTTAAAATTTTCTGTGATGGAGTTCTACACAGTTTTATTTTATAAGTGTTTCAAATGCCTTGTGCATTATCCTATCCTTAAAGAGAGGGAGTGTAGACAGTGGATAAAGAATGGTCTTTGGAATCCACAGACTTGGATTTGAGTCCTTCTTTTGCTATTAGCTCTGGAATCTTTATCAATACTGACTTCGGTTTCCTCTCGCTCAGTTATAGTACTATATAGTTAAAATTATACTTTAACAATATTTCTGGATTCAAATATTCCCATAGTATGCTGCATAATATAGTTTAAATCAGTTAAAGAAATATTTATTGAGCACTTCTATGTCCCAGAACTTATTTTAAACACTGGTAGGTTTTGAGCTACTTTATTTTTTGTATCAGTTTTGTGTTCATTTCTCCTGAAAGAAATTCATTATGACTTCATAACACATTTTGAATCCTGGAGTATTTACAGTACAGTAATTTAACATCCGCATTACTCATCTCCTTGGGACAGAGGAATTTATAAAATAATTATGAAGATTCAATGAGGGTATAGTTCAAAAAGACACAGAGGATTTGAGAACTTACATTTCTTTGAACAATTTGTGCAGCAAGATTAAACCCATTAGGAAACAAACTGAACAAATGATATGAATCAGAATAGTTTAGTAAACATTACATGATCAAAGCAGAAAACAATATTTTAGTCGTCTATCTACTTATAAATATTTACAAGTCAGGAGAAAATATGTGTTCTGTATAAATCATTTAAATATATATTTGAATTTTTAATACTTTTTGTATACCATTCCAACTTTGAAATCTTTAAATTTTGATTAATTTATTTGTTAATGACAGAGTTTTCAGTGTTTCTTTAAAAAGTCTTAGCCGGTAGTTCACGCCTGTAATCCCAGCACTTTGGAAGGCTGAGGAGGGCAGATCACTTGAGCCCAGGAGTTCAAGACTAGCCTGTGCAACATAGTGGGACCCTATCTCCACAAAAAAATAGAAAAATTAGCCAGATGTGGGGATACGTGTCTGCAGTCCCAGCCACTCGGGAGTCTGAGGTGGGAGGATTGCATGAGCATGGGAGGTTGGGGCTGCAGTGAGCTGTGATTGCACCACTGGACTCCAGCCTGAATGACAGAGGAAGACTCTGTCTCAAAAAAAGAAAAAAATAATAAATTTAATTTAAATTGAATAAAAATAAAGTCTTTATCTCTCAAGCACTTGATGTTTGCTCTTTAAAGATGCTGTATGATGCTTAATTAGACTGTCAAGGATTCATATTTTTGAAGATAAAATTATTAATATCAATGCTTATTTAAAAAACGAGATGATTTTAAAATGTAACTTCCCCTGGGTTTCTTGTTTGCTGGAAATATTTTTCTTTGTCTAGAAAATGTATTTGGTTACCAGTTTTATCCCAGTGATACTGAAATATTTAATTAGGAATTCTGATAGATTAAATGCACTTAAATAATATAAATAATTTAACCAAATGCTTTCATTTTGACCTAGGTATAAACTAGAAGGAAAAGCTTAGTAAAAATCGCAATAAATTAAATATTAAAAAGGTTGGATATGGGTAGCTCAGATACCCTTGTACTCAAATCTTGCCACTTAGAGGAATTATGTTACATCTAAGAGTGTGAAAAAGATTCAATTGACATACATAGTTTCAGAAATATTTTGATCCTATCTACACAATACCATGTCTTTATTTTGATAAAAAAATAAAATTGACAACTTAAAAATTTTATATCACAAAATATGGATACATTATTTGTAGTAGAAGAAGAGTGTAAAGGGAAAAAAAATAGTGCCAGAAGTTAGAAAACCTATTTTTTTCCTAGCTTTGCCACTAATATGTTTTATAAGATTCTGATTTATCATGCCTGAAGTATAGATTATATACTTTCATTTTTACAATTCAATAAATGATTTAATTACCTTTTCATTTTAATTTTTTAAAAGTTGACAAATAACATTGTACATTTCAATGGAGTACAACATGTTTTAATGTGTATATATATATATATACTTTAAATATATATACACATATACATGCTTTATATATATATAAATATATACTTTAAATATATATGTGTACAGTGAAATACTTATATCTAGCTAATTAACAAATGCATTACCTCACATAGTTATCATTTTTGTGGTGACAGCATGTAACATCTACTTTTTTACATTTTTCAAGAATATAATATATATATTCCTTTACTATAGTCACCTTGCTTTACAGTGTATCTCTTGAAATCAATTCCTCCTATAAACTGTAATTATGTATCCTTTAACCAACATCTCCCCGTCAGCCTCTTCCCCCTAACCACCAGTCTCTGGTAACTACTATTACATTCTCCTTCTTCTACTTTTTTGGCTCCCACATATAAGTAAGATCATACAGTATTTGACTTTCTGTGCCCGGCTTATTTCAGTTAACACGATGTCTTCCAGGTTCATCTATGTTGTCACAAATGACAGGATTTCTTTTGTGTGTGTGTGTGGCTGAATGGTATCCCATTGTGTATTTATACCACATTTTCTTTATCCGTTTATCTTTTGATGAACACTTAGGTTAATTCTATATATTGGCTACTGTGAAAGGTACTACAATAAACATTAAACCATAAATATCTCTGTGGTATATTCATTTTATTTCCTTGGATAGAAATGGGATTGCTGGATTGTATGATAGTTCTATTTTTAATATTTTAAGGAACCTTTCTGAGGTGGCAGATCACTTGAGGTCAGGAGTTCAAGACCAGCCTGGTCAACATGGTGAAACCTTGTCTTTACTAAAAATACAAAAATTAGCTGGACATGGTGGTGCAAGCCTGTAATCCCAGCTACTCGGGAGGCTGAGACAGGAGAATCACTTGAACCTGGGAGGCGGAGGTTGCAGTGAGCCGAGATTGCATCATTGCACTTCACCCTGGGTGACAGAGTAAGACATGGTCTCCAAAAATAAAAAATAAAATAAGGAACCTCCATGCTGTTTTCCTTAATGGCTATACTAACTTACATTCCCACCACAGAACACTGTGTAAGTGTTCCCTTTCCTCCACATCTTCAAAAACTCTTATCTTTTGTCTTTTCAATAATAGCCATTTTAACTGGGGTGAGATGATTTCTCATTGTGGCTTTGATTTGCAGTTCCCGGATGTTTAGTGAAGTTGAGCATGTTTTCCCTATATTTGTTGGTCATTTGTACATCTTCTTTTGAGAAATGTCTATTCAGGTCCTTTGTCTATTTTGAAATTAAGTTATTTGATTTTTCTGTTATTGTTGTTTGAGTTCCTTATATGTTTTGGATATTAACTCCTTGTCAGATGTATAATTCACAAATATTTTCTCCCATTCTGTAGACTTTCAATGAATTCTGTTGATTTTGCCCTTTGTTGTGCAGAAGGAATGTACCTCAACACAATAAAAGCCATATAAGATCATCCCAAAGATAATGTCATACTGAACAGGAAAATATTAAAAGACTTCCCTCTAAGATTTGGCATAAGACAAGAACACCGACTTCTATCAATTCTGTTCAACATAGGACTAGTAGTCCTCATCAGAGCAACAGGGCAATGAGGCAAGAGAAAGAAATAAAAGGCATCCCAATTGAAAGGAGGAAGTTAAATTGTCTCTGTCATTATTGCAGATGACATAATCTTATATACAGAAAACCCTAATGACTCCACCAAAAAACTGTTAGAACTAAAAAATTCAGTGAAGTAGCAGGGTACAAACTCAACATACAAAAAGCTGTGGAATTTCTATAAGCTAATGGTGAACTATTTGAAAAAGAAACTATGAAAACAATCCCATTTACAATATCTTTAAAAAATAAAACCTCTAGGAATACATTTAACCAAAAATATGAGAGATCTCTGCAATGAAAACTATAAAACACTGATGAAAGAAATGAAAGAGGACACAAATAAATGGGAAAATACACTGTCTTCATGGGTGGAAAAATTAGTATTGTTAAAATGTCTGTACTACCCAAAGTGATCTACAGATTCACTCTAATCCGTATCAAAATACCAATGACATTCTTCATTGAAATAGGAAAACAAATTCTAAAATTTGTATGGAACAACAAAAATCCACAAATAGCTATATCAATCTTAAGCAAAAAGAATAAAGCTGGAGGCATAAGCATAACCTGACTTTAAAACATTCTATAAAGCATTAGTAACCAAAACAGCATAATACTGGCATGAAAACAGACACATAGACCAATGGAACAGAGCAGAGATCCCTGAAATACGTCCACACATTTACAGCTGATTGATTTTTGGCAAAGGTGCCACAACATACACTGGGGAAAGGACAGTCTTTTCAGTACATGTGATTGGGAAAACTAAATATTCACATGCAGAAGAATAAAATTGGACTCTTATTTCTAAACATATACAAAAATCAACTCAAAATGAATTAAAGACTTAAATATGTAACCAGAAACTGAAAACATATGGGAAATGCTTGATGACATCAGCATAGGGAATAATTTTTTTTGGATAAGAATTTTAAAGCACAGGCAACAAAAACAAAAACCAACAAATGAGATTACGTCAAATTAAAAAGCTTATGCACAGCAAAGGTATCTTCATTTTTAACAAACATTTGAGTGATCTGATTCTAAAGTAGATGTTTTTTGTGAACCATGTTGAATAATACTGAATTAGGTGATGCCTGAGGCTATTTCCAAGTTCTGAAGTTCTATGAATTGATAATCAGTGTAATCAGTATATGGAGAGATATTAGTAACATAAAATGAAAACCATAAAATGAACTTTACTTCTAATTTGCAGGGGAAAAGAATAACCCAGCTGTTTTGTTTTGCTGGTTAATTCTTTTTAATTATCTACATATAAAATAGAAAAAGGAAAATTGAATCACATGGAAAATTCAGTCAAAAAATGCCCTTAAATACTATCTTTAAAGAAGACCGCTGAATTTTTTATATTTCAATAATCCTAACATCCATTAGCTTTTTAGCACTCTGTTACTTACCAGATTACCAGAACTATACTTAATAAATAAAAGATGAATGATTGAAGTGGTAGAAAAATTATCAAAGACTGGGCACGTGGCTCACACCTGTAATCCCAGCACTAAAGGACACCAAGCAAGGGATGATAACTTGAGCCCAGGAGTTCCAGACCAGCCTGGGCAACATAGAAAGATCCCATCTCTACAAATAAATAAATAAATAAATAAATAAATAAATAAATAAATAAATAAATAAGACGGGTATAGTGGCATGCACCTGTGGTCCAGCAACTCAGAAGGCTGATATGGGAGGATCACTTGGGCCTGGGAGGTTGAGGCTGCAGATGAGCCACTGTACTCCAAGCTGTGACAGAGCAAGACCTTGTCTCAAAAAAAAAAAAAAAAGATATATGAGGTAAAATTATATTTGATATTTTTTAAGAAATTCATCTGTTTACTTTTTATGAATGAATAAAAATCAAATGAACACAAAAATGAAAATATTTTTACTCATTACCACAAATGCATAGAAATATATTCTGATTAAACTTTTCTGTACCAACATTTTAAAGTTGGAGAGGAATTTTGAAATCTTTTTTTTACTTTTTCAAACAGATTTACCAAACAACGTAAATGAAGCTGACATGAAGTTTACTAAGAAAACTTTAAATTTTAAATAAACTAAAATTTTAAGAAGAAAAAGAAAAAGAAAGCTAGAAGATTTACAAGATTGTCTCTTGTCCCAAATCATACCATAAATAATTTTTGTTTGTATGTTAAATAAAAATAGAATTATGATTATATTTTTCATTTTATTTTTCTGTATTAAAATGATTAATTTACCATATATTTACTTCTATGTATACATGAGGTAAAAGGGAAAAAAATATTGCATTTTTTTTCTTGCTATTTCCATTTTAATGATTTATTCTCACGGACAGAAAGGTGCTTGTATATAATTTGTATGATACAATATAAACAAATATGTCCATAAAGGCAAATGATTATTTTATATAAAAAAGTGTTCAATGTATTAGTCATCAAGAAATATATATATATATATATATATATATATATATTTTTTTTTTTTTTTTTTTTTTGAGACAGAGTCTCGCTCTGTCGCCCAGGCTGGAGTGCAGTGGTGCAATCTCGGCTCACTGCAAGCTCCACTTCCTGGGTTCACGCCATTCTTCTGCCTCAGCCTCCGGAGTAGCTGGGACTACAGGCGCCTGCCACCATAGTTGGCTAACTTTTTCGTATTTTTAGTAGAGATGGGGTTTCACCATGTTGGCCAGGCTGGTCTTGAACTCCTGATCTCTGGTGATCCACCCACCTCGGCCTCCCAAAGTGCTGGGATTACAGGTGTGAGCCACCACACTGGCCAGAAAATACAATTTTAAAAAAATATGTTTCTACCACCCATTCATCAGAATGACTAAAATTTTAAAAGCTGATAAAACCAAATGTGGAGAAAAATGTGAAATAATTGGAATTTGTATACATGTTTGGTAGAATGGTAAAATGATACAACCATTTTAGAAAAGGTCTGAAGGCTCATAACAAAAGTAATTACACAGTTTACCCTTGAACAACATGAGTTTTAAGTGCGAGGATCCACTTACATGTGAATGTTTTTCAACCAAGTGGATTGAAAATACAATATTAACAGGATGTGAAACCCGTGTATATGGAGGGGCAATATATGCAGGGCCAACTGTGGGACTTGAATATGTGGGGATTTTGATATATACAAGGGTCCGGGAATGAATTCCATGTATACTGGGAGGCAACTGTATACCTTCCCTGTAACCTACCATTCCCGTTTCTAGGTGTTTACCAAATAGAAATAAAAACATGTTGACAAAATACTTGCGTAAGACTATTCATAGCAGTTTTATTCATAGCAGTCAGAAATTAAAAAGTCAAAAAATTATAGATGTTGGCATAGACGTGGTGAAAAGGGAACACTTTTACACTGCTGTTGGGAATGTAAACTAGTACAACCACTATAGAAAATAGTATGGAGATTCCTTAAAGAACTAAAAATAGAACTACCATTTGATCCAGCAATCCCACGACTGGGTATTTACCTAAAGAGGAAAGAAATCATTATATGAAAGACACATGCACAGGGATGTTTATAGCAGCACAATTCACAATTGCAAAAATATGGAGCCAACATAAGTGCCCATCAACCAACGAGTGGATAAAGAAAAGATGGTATATATACACCACGGAATGCTACTTAACCATAAAAAGAATTGAAATAATGTCCCTTGTAGCAACTTGGATGGAGCTGAAGGCCATTATTCTAAGTGAAGTAACTCAGGAATAAAAATTCAAATATCCTGTGTTCTCACTTGTAAGTGGGAGCTAAGCTATGAGGATGCAAAAGCATAAGAATGATATAATGGACTTTGGGACTCAGGGAAGGGGAAAGGGTAGAAGGTGGGTGAGGAAAAAAATACTACATATCAGGTACAGTTTACACTGTTTGTGTGACAGGTGCACCAAAATCCCAGAAATCACCACTGAATAATTTATGGATGTAAGTAAAAAACACCTGTACCCCAAAAACTATTGAAATAAAAAAATTAGAGATGGAGCTAGTGTCAATAGTAGAATGGATAAACAAAGTAAGATATTGCAAAGACATTGCTTTGCAAAAGAATACAGAAATACTTTTGGTATAATTATTCTTTTCTTTATGTAGATATCCAATAGTGAGATTGCTGAATTGAATGGTAGTTCTATTTCCAGATCTTTGATAAATTTCTGTACGATTTTCCATAGAGGTTGTACTAATTTACATTCCCACCAATAATGTATAAGTGTTCCCTTTTCTCCACATCTTCAACAACATCTGTTTTTTTTTTTGTCTTTTTAATAATAGCCATTTTGACTGGTGTAAGATGATACCTCATTATGGTTTTAATTTGTATTTCTCTGATAATTAGTGATGTTGAACATTTTTTCATATACTTGGACATTTGTGTGTCTTTTGAAAAATGTCAATTCATGTCCTTTGCCCACCCTTTAATGGGATTATTTTTGTTGTGGTGGTGCTTGTGGTTGTTGTTGAATTGTTTGAGTTTCTTGTATGTTCTGCATATTACTCCCCTGTCAGATAGATAGTTTACAAATATTTTCTCCCATTCCGCAGATTGTCTGTTCCCTCTGTTGATTTTAGCTTTTGCAGAAGCTTTTTAGTTTAAATCCCACTTGTTTACTTTTTTTGTTTTGTTTTGTTGGTTGTGCTTTTAAGGTCTTAATCATGAATTCTTTGCAAAGACCAGTATCCAGAAGAGTTTTCTCTGTGTTTTCTTCTAATAGTTTTACAGTTTTAAGTGTTACATTTAAGTTTTAATCCACTTTGAGTTGATCTTTTTATATGGAGAGAAATGGAGTCAAGTTTCATTTCATTCTTCTGAATATGGCAACCCAATTTTTCCAGTACCATTTACTGAAAACAGTGTGCTTTCCACCGTGTATGTTATATTTGACTGTTAAAGATTACTTGGCTGTAGATATGTGACTTTATTTCTGGGTTCCCTATTCAGATCCATTAATCTATGTGTCTGCTTTTATACCAGTATCATCCTGTTTATTTACTATAGTGTTGTAGTGCAATTTGAAGTCAGGTAGTGTGATGCCTCCAGCTTTGTTCTTTTGGCTTAGGATTGCATTGGCTATTTGGGCTCTTTTTTAGTTCTATATTAATTTTAGGATTGTTTTGCCTACTTCTGTGAAAAATGATTTTGGTAGTTTGTTAGGAAAATCGAATCTGAAAACTGCTTTGGGCAGTATGGTCATTTAATGATGTTAATTCTTCCAATCCATGAGCATGAGATGTTTTTTCATTTTTTTCCATTTGTTTGTTATCTCCAATTTCTTTCAGCAGTGTTTTGTAGTTCTCTTTATAGAGACATTTTTTCTCATTGGTTAGATGTATTCTTAGGTATTTCAAATGGAATTATGTTCTCGATCTAACTATTGTAAACGGAACTGTGTTCTTGATCTAATGTTATTGGTGTATGGAAATGCAACTAATTTTTGTACATGGATGTTGCATCCTGAAACCTTACAAAAATCATGTTTGTCAGTTCTAGGAACCTTTTGGCAGAGTGTAGTGTTTTCTAAGTAAAGAATATTGTCAGCAAAGAGAAATAGTTTGACTTCTTCTTTTTCTGTTTGGATGTCTTTTTTTTCTTTCTCTTGCCTGTTGCTCTGGCTAGGACATTCAGTACTATGTTGAATAGGAGTGATGAAAGTGGGCATCCTTGTCTTGTTCCAGTTCTCAAGTGGAATGTTACAAGCTATTCCCCATTCAGTATGATGTTGGCTATGGGTTATTTATTTATTTTATTATTATACTTTAAGTTCTGGGTTACATGTGCAGAACGTGCAGTTTTGTTACATAGGTATACATGTGCAATGGTGGTTAGCTGCACCCATCAACCCATCACCTACATTAGCTATTTCCCCTAATGTTATCCCTCCCCTAGCCCCTCACCCCCCCACAGGCCCCAGAGTGTGATGTTCCCCTCCCTGTGGCCATGTCTTCCATTGTTCAACTCCCACTTGTTTGGTTTTCTGTTCTTATGATAGTTGGCTGAGAATGATGGTTTCCAGCTTCATCCATGTCCCTGCAAACGACATAAACTCATACTTTTTATGGCTGCATAGTATTCTGTGCTGTATATGTGCTACATTTTCTTAATGCAGTCTATCATTGATGGACATTTGGGTTGGTTCCAAGTCTTTGCTATTGTGAATACTGCCACAGTAAACATACGTGTGCATGTGTCTTTATCATAGAATGATTTATAATCCTTTGAGTATATGCCCAGTGATGGAATTGCTGGGTCAAATGTTGTTTCTAGTTCTAGATCATTGAGGAATCACCACACTGTCTTCCACAATGGTTGAACTAATTTACACTCCCACCAAAGTGTAAAAGCGTTCCTACTTTTCCACAACCTCTCCAGCATCTGTCGTTTCCTGACTTTTTAATGATCACCATTCTAACTGGCATGAGATGGTATCTCATTGTGGTTTTGATTTGCATTTCTCTAATGACCAGTGATGATGGGCATTTTTTCATATGTCTGTTGGCTGCATAAATGTCTTCTTTTGAGAAGGGTCTGTTCATATCCTTTGCCCATTTTAGAGGGGGTTGTTTGCTTTTTTCTTGTAAATTTGCTTAAGTTCTTTGTAGATTCTGGATATTAGCCCTTTATCAGATGGATAGATTGCAAAAATTTTCTCCCATTCTGTAGGTTGCCTGTTCACTCTGATGATAGTTTCTTTTGCTGTGCAGAAGCTCTTTAGTTTACTTACACACCACTTATCAATTTTGGCTTTTGTTACCATTGCTTTCGGTGTTTTAGATGTAAAGTCTTTGCCCATGCCTATGTCCTGAATGGCATTGCCCAGGTTTTCTTCTACGATTTTTATGGTCCTAGGTCTTACGTTTAAGTCTTTAATCCATCTTGAATTAATTTTTGTATAAGTTGTAAAGAAGGGATCCAGTTTCAGTTTTCTGCATATGGCTAGGCAGTTTTTCCAACACCATTTATTAAATAGGGAATCTTTTCCCCATTGCTTGTGTGTGTCAGGTTTGTCAAAGATCAGATGTTGGTAGTTGTGTAGTGTTATTTCTGAGGCCTCCATTCTGTTCTGTTGGTCTATATATCTGTTTTGGTACCAGTAACATGCTGTTTTGGTTACTGTAGCCTTGTAATATTTGAAGTCAGGTAGCGTGATGCCTCCAGCTTTGTTCTTCTTGCTCAGGATTGTCTTGGCTATGTGGGCTGTTTTTTGATTCCATATGAAGTTTAAATTAGTTTTTTCCAATTATGTGAAGAAAGTCAGTGGTAGCTTGATGGGGATAGCATTGAATCTATAAATTACTTTGGGCAGTAAGGCCATTTTCATGATATTGATTCTTCCTATCCCTGAGCATGGAATGTTTTCCATTTGTTTGTGTCCTCTCTTATTTCCTTGAGCAGTGGTTTGTAGTTCTCCTTGAAGAGGTCCTTCACATCCCTTGTAAGTTGGATTCCTAGGTATTTTATTTTCTGAGTAGCAATTTTGAATGGGAGTTCACGCATGATTTGGCTCTCTGTTTGTCATTGGTGTATAGGAATGCTTGTGATTTTTGCACATTGATTTTGAATCCTGAGACTCTGCTGAAGTTGCTTATCAGCTTAAGGAGATTTTGGGCTGAGACGATGGGGTTTTCTAAATATACAATTATATCCTCTGCAAACAGAGACAAATTTGACTTCCTCCCTTCCTGTTTGAATACCCTTTATTGCTTTCTCTTGCTTGATTGCCCTGGCCAGAACTTCCAATACTATGTTGAATAGGAGTGGTGAGAGAGGGCATCCTTGTCTTGTACTGGTTTTCAAAGGGAATGCTTCCAGTTTTTGCCCATTCAGTATGATACTGGCTTTGGGTTTATCATAAATAGCTCCTACTATGTTGAGATATGTTCCACTGACACCTAGTTTATTGAGAGATTTTAGCATGAGAGGCTGTTGAATTTTGTCGAAGGCCTTTTCTGCATCTATTGAGATAATCATATGGTTTTTGTCATTGGTTCTGTTTATGTGATGGATTATGTTTATTGATTTCCGTATGTTGAACCAGCCTTGCATCCCAGAGATAAAGCTGACTTGATCGTGGTGGGTAAGCTTTTTAATGTGCTTCTGGATTCAATTTGCCCATATTTTATTGAGGATTTTTGCATCGATGATCATCAGGGATATGGCCATGGGTTTTTTATAATTGGCTGTTATTATTTTGTGGTATGCTACTTCATTGCCTCATCTGTTGATAATTTTTGTCATGAAGGGATTTTGGATTTTATCACATTTTTTCTGCATCTATTGAGATGATCATATGGTTTTTGTTTTTAATTCTCTTTATGTGGTGAATCGTACTTAATTGATTTTTGTATGTTGAATGAGACTTGCATCCCAGGAATAAAACCTGCTTGATTATGATGTATTAACTTTTCGATGTGCTGAAGGATTCAGTTTGCTTGTACATTGTTGAGGATTTTTGTGTCTTTGTTCATCGGGGTATTGGCCTGAAGTTTTAATTTTTGTCGTGTCTTTGCCAGGTTTTGGTATTAGGCTATTGCAGGTTTCATAGAATGAGTTTGGTAGGATCCCCTCCTTCTTGATTTTCTGGAGTAATTTCAATAGAATCAGTACAATCTCTTCTTTGTACTACTGGTAGAATTCGGCTGTGAATCCATC
Source organism: Pan paniscus (assembly GCF_029289425.2). Lineage (NCBI taxonomy): Eukaryota > Metazoa > Chordata > Mammalia > Primates > Hominidae > Pan > Pan paniscus. The sequence goes on along the minus strand of NC_073252.2, from coordinate 90,159,959 downwards.
TGATCCAGGACTTTTATTGGTTGGTAGGTTTTGTATTACTGATTGAATTTCAGAGCTTAATATTGGCTGATTCAGAATTTCAATCTCTTCATGATTCAATCTTGGGGGATTGTAAATTTTCAGGAATTTATCCATTTCCTCTAGATTTTGACATTTGCATGCATAGAGTTGTTCATATTGTTCTCTGAGAATCTTTTGTATGTCTGTGAAATCAGTTGTAATGTTATGTTTATTATTTTTGATTTTACTTGTTTGGGTATTGTCTTTTTTTTCTTTGTTAATCTAGCTATCAGTGTATCACTCTTGTTTACTTTTTGAGGAACCAACTCAATTTCATTGACTTTTCAATGAATATTTGTATCTCAATTTCATTCAGTTCTTCTGTATTTTAGTTATTTTTTTTCTGCTAACATAAGGGACGGTTTGTTTGTTTTTTTTTGTAATTTCTCTATGTTCAAAGTCAGATTGTAATTTTAGATTTCTCTACCTTGTTTATGAAGAGATTTAGCACTACAAACTTTTAACACTGCTTTAGCTGCATCTCAGTGATTTTTTTGTATATTGTATTTTAATTTTTATTAATTTCAAATAATTTTTGTTTTTTCCCTTATTTTCGATGTTTACCCGAGTTATTCAGGAGCAAGTTGTTTGATTTCCATGAATTGGTGTAGTTTTGATAGATCTTCTTGATACTGATATCTGTTTTAATTTCACTGTGGTCTGAGAGTGTGCTTGGTGTGATTTCAATTTTTTTGAATTCATTGAGACTTGCTTTATGATTGACCATATGGACAAACCTGGAATATGTTCCATGTGCAGATGAGAAGAATGTATATTCTGTAGTTGTTTAGTGGAGTGTTCTGTAGATGTCCAATGGATCCAGTTGGTCAAGTGTCAAGTTTAAGTCCAAAGTTTATTTAATAGTTTTCTGCCTTGATGATCTGTTTACAGCTGTCATTGAGGTGTTGAAGTGTCCCACTGTTATTTTGTGATTGTGTACGTCTTTTTGTAGGCCAAGAAGAACTTGCTTTATGAATCTGGGTGCTCCAGTGTTGGGTGCATATATATTTGGGATAGGTAATTCTTCTTCTTGGATTGTACTCTCTATCATTATTTAATGTTCTTCTTTGTCTTTCTTCATTTTTATTGGTTTGAGATCTGTTTTAGCTGATAGAAGAATATTGACTCCTGCTCTTTTTGGCTTTCCATTTGGATGGTAGATATTACTCTATCCCTTTACTTTGAGCCTGTTGGTGTTGTTAAATGTAAGATGAGTCTCTTGAAGACAGCAGATGGCTGGGTCTTGTCTTTTTATCCAGATTACCATTCTATGCCATTTAAATGGGAGAATTTAACCCATTTACATTTAAGGTTAGCATTGATATTGTATTCACTAGTGTAATGGCCTGTGACTTATTTATCCACCATCTCCAGCACCAGAATTGATCAGTATCAGTATAAGTTTTCACCAATCCTAAAAAATGCAAGCCATTTTAAAATGCATTAACTTACAAACTTTAGAATATAGCAACTCATTTATGAGTTTCAAATATGAGGGTAGTTTGAAAAAGTCATGAATATGTTTACATATTTCTTGTAAATAGCATTGTTTATGAAAATCTAGTAGTTAAAAAATTGAATTTACCTACTGTTATGATAATTCTTGTCTCTATTAAAATGTGTAGGTGCTCAGAACATTCATATGTTAACTTTTTCTATATCTCTTCTTTACTTACACTCACATACTTTGTTAGAAAAAAATCTATTAAAAGATGATCTACTGAACATAGAGTTAAACAATACCTCCTACATGGGGTTTTGCTTTATTCATCAAATTCAGAGCTGAAAAGGAGAAAAAGTGTGAGAACTGAAATTTTTAACTAGAGTAAGTGTCCTGATAGACATTTAAATACAATTTTCCTACAAATGGTGGGGATCTCAATCAATGTAGATATGTAAACATCTCAGTAAATGAAGAATTTGAGTTGGCATTTGTATAGTAGTTTGAGAGCTTTGAATTTGCAATTTAATTCATTAACATAGATAATTTTTAGAGATATCAAAATGGAAAGAAAAAAATTGTAATTTTACTGATGAAGACACTAAGTGCTAAATGTTTTGTCTAATATATCAAAATTGATAAATACAAAGTAAAGATAAGAACTGAACACTTAATACCACAATATAGTTGTCATGCTGTAATATTTCCATACAAACCATTTACTGGGTATTGAGATAAACACACATCCACACAGAATTTTAACACTGTGCAGAAGTTTCCACATACAGCAATCTCCTAAGAGCTTTAAATTGACATAGAGCAGTTCTTTTATCTTATTCTGTGTACTCCAACTCCAGCTTTTGTTTACCAAGGAAAATCCAATGAGTGATTTTGGAGTAGATGGGTATTTATAGGATTCTTTCATTCTATAAGATATTTCAAGTGGTTTTATTGCTGGCATATTATCTCAAGTTTACACTATAATTCAAAGAGTTCATGTCTTAGATAAAAACAAAAGATCAAAAGATGATTGCCCACACTGCAGTTAAAACAAGCTAGAATCAGGAAGACTCCTTACAACACTTTTTGCATGTCTCAAAAACCACTACATTAGACTGATTCTAAACAGGAAACCATCTAATGCTTAAGATAAAATTCTTAGTTTTAATAAAAATTAATGCATACATATTTACAAATATATTTTAAATAAATGTATGTGTTACTAAATTAGTATGTTTTTATTTTATAAATATTTCTAAGAAATATATCGATATTCAATAATCAATAAGAAAAGAAATTATAATAATGCATACCAGTTCTGCAAACTGGCGATTATGCTTTATACAGGTTATTAGTGGATCTCTATAGGACCGTGAGCCATGAAAGCTAAAGACGATTTTCTAAATAGGCATAGTAAGAAGTCGTGATTTTGTAATTGTGTACTCACCAATTGAGGTTGTTTGGGAGGTGGTAACTCAGGCATACAGAGATAAGTATCCAAGTGTGCTCTTGTTATTTTACACTCTGTATTGATTGCTTACATGGCCTGAATTGAAATGGACTGTGAGAACTAACATGGGCTTATTTGCCTGGCTGCTTGAGTGATTCAGATTAGGTTATTCAGCAGGAATACTCTGGCAGGAGGGAGCTCTAGGTCAACAGCCTAAAATTCAAACATAAGGACTCTCTCTAAATGGGAAGCTGCTTTAGGAGAAAAGAGAAGAGATACAATTTTTCAGAGAAATCACCGATATATTTTCAGTTTTACAAGGATTGAAGAATTAAAAATGAGTAGTAACTTAGCATGCGTATCCATTACAAAACTTATTTCTGTAACCATTTTATTGCCACTTGCATCCTCCCTCTACTGACATTTTGTTCTCTCTTTTTCAGGGTGAGGTTGAGCCCTAAAAGAATTCTACCCATTTTCTTCCAGGCCTTGATACATTCATTCTGAAAATCACCACATCACATTGCTAGAGCCAGGCCTACCCATGAGTGTACATAGCGTTTTCATTGTCAGTATAATTCTGGTGACCACGTAAGTTAGTAAAATCAGACCTTCTCTGGCTGGATGTGTAGAGACCCTTTCACATATAATATCATCTACAGCGTGTTTCTGTGGCAGTCTACTTTTTCTGAAGAAAAACTCAATATTTGCATCCTTATCACCTGGCCTATTTTTTAAAAAACACATACAATATTACACTTGAATAACGGCTGGCTTAAGAGCTGCACGAGAACTTCCATGGTAACTATTTTGGTGAAAAAATATTTCAATGACATTTTCATAAATCTGTTGTTTTGGTGTGTAGGCTTCTGTAAATAGATGACTCTATGGAGGTAGAACATCATGAGGATTTAGAGGGCAAACACTTTAACATACTTGTGGGAGGAATGATGTTTGGGAAGTAGGCTGGCAGTGTGTTTTTACTTCGATTAAGCTAATCTAAAGCTATGCCTCTATATGCAAGATGGATTCAAAGACTCTGTGGGTCTGATCCACTTTTTGTTTTTATGAGGTATCCACATTGTAGTACTTAGGTAAACTTAGGTTTACTAGTCACTGCACCTTGCATGGTTGTAACATTTGTGGCAAATATATAGTCAAATTCAATCCTATTGGCACTTACACAAGGCTGGCTTCAAATCTAAATTTGTAAACATCAGACTGGGTTACACTGAGGTGTTTTATTGTTATTGTTGTTTTGGGAGAAGGATGTCCTAGTGTTTATTAATTATATACCAATGCTCGGAATCAACAGGAAATGTGGGAGTTACTTCGGGGAAGTTAAGAAAAACAGGTTGCAAGTTGACAAGAATAGGCATAGAACTGGGACTTTGGTCTATCTACCTCTATAATCCAGTTTCCTGCCATTGTATTAAGCTATTTGAATTCGTTTGGGTTATCTAGAGAAACAGAACCAGTAGTAGATATATCCATAAAGATATTTATTACAAGGAACTGGCTCATGCAATTATGGAGACTGAGAAAATCCCAAGATCTACACTTGGCAAGCCGGAGACCCCAGAGAGCTGGTGGTATAGTTCCAGTTCAAGTTTAAGTCTGAAGGCAAAAGACTAATGTCCATGTTCCAACACAATGAGGCAGAAAGAAAGGATTTTTCCTTCCTCAGCCTTTTTTTTTATTTTCTTCTAATCAGGCCTTCAACTAATTAGATGAGATCGACCCACTTGGGGAAGGGTAAGCTGCTTTACTTGGTCTACCAATTGTTTATCTTATCCAGAATCAGAATTACCGTCATAGATACACACACAATAATGTTTAACCAAATATCTGGGCACCAGGTGACCCAGTCAACCTGACATACAAAATTAAATATCACAAGTCCTTTCTTTATCTAGCTGGCACCCATAAGCATGTCCTTAAACCATACTTAATGTCCAAATAAAAAAACAAAGTCCTAATTTCTCCTACATGTTATAAATATCCTGCATACCACTGAAAGTGCAATAACCCTTTCCTCAGGACAGTAGGTAAAGTTCTTGAGTGACATGTACTCTTCTTCTTCTTGATATCTTGTAACTGAAATAAAAATCAATAAATATTGTGATATAAATATATAAATATCATGTAGCTCAGGCTACATGATAAAGAAATAAGAGAGGGCAAAAAAACAAAGATTGCATATGTATATACACACAAACACACACATATTTTAACAAAATAGGAAGATACTCATGATAATTACTGCACTTGTTTGCATAAGTTGTCATATGATCATAGCTGGAATTTATAACTACCTTCTTCCACTACCTATTCTATATTCTTTTGTGTCCAGCAAGTACCTCAGCTGATTGTGTTCTTTACTTGAAGATATGACCCCAACTTTCATTTCTGAAGGATCCAGGCCATTAGTACTCCTGTTTGGATTTGGTTGTTGTAATTTTCCATTGACCTTAATCATTGATGGTAATACTAAGAGATGCATAAAGGATCTCATATATTTTGTACATACTCTTCTTTACCTCCATTGTGGAGTGGTTGTCTATTTCTTTTTCGTAGTCAACATCAATTGCCTCAGCCAGCATAGAAACTCCCACCTTTTCTGTTGATTTAGAGCATGAGGACTTCATAGTGGCCAGGAGGCCGTGTTAAATTCGAGTTCAGGAGAATCATTGTCTTGTGGACGAAGGATTCCTTGCCTTAAAACTAAGACCTCTAGACCATCAGAGCATAAGGTCATGGGAACAGGAATCAAAAATCTGCTTGTGGGTAACCAGGGGTAACAGTGAGTAGTGCCACTCCCATTTCCACTATTTGATTCCTAGACCTGTGGATTCTGGCAACAGGAAACATAGCACCATATATTTGGACACTGAGTTAGAGCGTATACAGCATTCTAGAAAACCTTGCCCCAATTATGTAAGTTGCTGTAACTTACCTAATTGATGCTGTAACTGACTATTCAAAAGGCCATTCCACTGTTCTATCAAGCCAGCATTTTTAGCATGGCTGGAAACATGAGGAGAACAGTGAATTCCATGAATGTGGACCCACTGCTACACTTTGTCTGTAAAGTGAGTTTCTTGATCTGAAACAATGCTGTTCAGAATACCATGACACCCTATGCAAGAATACACAGCATGCCTATTAGTGGTCAATGTAGCAGTGGTCAAATCGTTGTAGATTTGAGGTTTCATGTACCTGTTAAGGCATGAGGTGAATCATAAGTGGATTTTAAGCAGTGGTATGCTGGGAAATATTTAAAAGTTGGTTTCTGTGAGAAGAAAAATCAACATACCAAACCTTGCTTTGTAGTGTTTTCTAATTTTCATGGTGTAAATACTCATTCTGTGACTGATTCCAAGCTACCAAATGTACTTACTAAATGAAAAGTTGGAAAGCGATTTTTGTAGAGCAGTTTGTTGTATGGTATTTCTACCATACAGTACAATAGACATAAATAATCTCAAAATAATAGTAAAATAGGTAATAGTAAATGCTAAATAATAAATTCCAAGTAAAATAAATGGAAACTGATTAGTTTTAAGTATTGATTCTCTATGATATTATAATCTACTTCACTATACATTTATAAAATTTAATATTTAGTAATAGCTGTATTTAACATCAACTACACAAAATTTTTTAAAAATTTAATAATTGCTTCATCCAGGTATAAGCCTTCTCAAACATATCACTGAATAAATGATGGTTTTATATTAATGCAAAAAAGATGATCTAGTTTTACCTCAGCAAATATAATAACCACATTATGATGAGGAAATTACCTGAATGGAATTGCAAATGACCCTTGAGAAAATGGAACTAATTTATAATATCCTGTGATAGTTTTCTAGGCTCTTGTACGTAAATATTTAGGTAGCTTATCATGGGTGGTAGAATGCCAAGTTTCCATTAAAACATCACAGGACATCAATATCCTTACAGAAGCATTTCTTCTTTCTCTCTACTGCTCCATCCCTTCCTCAGAATCATCCCTTTGATGCCCTAACCCTGGGTCACAAAAATTGCTAACTGGAAAGTGTAGTTCTTTGGAGGTAGGAAATATGAAGTTTCAACTTGGCTTTTCCACTAACTCCAAGTAAAAACTTGAGTAAAATGCAATCTGTCTGAGACTGAGTTTGCTAAATTAAGAGAAGGCATTCACCAGATTAACCAGATGATCTCTAAAGTCTTCTAGCCTTAATAATGTGTGATTAATATCTCTCAGAATATTTATTTAGGTGATCAGATTGACTTTTGCTCACTATCATAGAAGTTGAACATAGGCCATCAATCAGATGGATACTCACAGTCTACTTTAAAAAAAATGGTTGCCTGCGTAAGTAGATCCGATCAAATATTTAGGAATTAAATTTGATTTGTACTGCTCTGGATATAGTCAAGCAAACTGAACATCAGGATACTACCCCAGTCAGTTCCTATACATATTGTGTGCAGTAATTCCCTTCTTGGTTAATGGTAAGCACCTTTCCCTGATGGTCTATGGAGAATTTGGGTGGAATAAAAGTTTGAAAAATACAGCTGAATGACATTTAAGTTAAAATGCATTTTCTTAGGCTGCAGGTGGTCACTAATATTAATGAAATATAGGCCACACCTGCTCATCTAATCTTAGCAAATATTATAGTAAATCCTTAGTAAATTCTACTGGCATTAAAGCAAACAAGAAGAAAATTTGTCCCTTAAATTGTATGATTAGACAGACTTGAAATATCTAATTAGTTTTGAAAATACTCTTTCTAAAGATTTATTAGTCTCTATGATTCAAATCCAATTTAATAGAAAATGTTTTTTCAACAAAAATTGAAACTAGTCTTAATGAATACATCTCAAAATAGTGAGACAACACATGTAAGGGCAAACCAAAAATGTTCTCTTTTACAGGGATGTGCTGGAGTATTGTTATTTGTAGTGCTTTGGAAAAGAAATGAATTGGTTTATCTACTGCAGCTCACATACGAAAAACTGCTCATTTGTATAGCAGGGTAATCTCACAACTCATGAGTATAGTTGTTTTAACATAGTCACAAAAGGCCAAACTAAATATAAACCTAGTTTCTAATATCTCCCAGTAAACCTTGTACCAACCCATGTTTACAAATTAAAGACTGAAGTTCCCTGTTGACATTTTCTTCATGATATTATTTAATCCAGTTAATCTAATCTATCTGCTTACCCACTTACAATACTGGGCTAGGTACTTGAAGAGATAAAAAGCTGATCTCAAGTTTTCATTTAAGATTGATAAAAGGAAAGACATAGAGTAACTAGAAAATATAGCTACTTCCTAGCTAGGTGACTTTGGGACAATTAATTAAACATTCTAAACCACAATTTCCCATCCTTAAAATGAGTATAATTATAGTATGTAAATTGTTTATTTGATATAAGCATTAGATGAGAAAATGTATTAAAAAGGTATTTAGACTAACACTTGGAATATAGAAAGCTCTTGTGTTATTAGCATACTGTTAATATATATGTCACACACAAAGTGCGAGCAATTGATATGAAGACCAAAGTAGTAAGAGATCACAACCAATCAGGAGCATCTTTAGCAAAGGTCTTTGGTTTGGACTTTAAATGATGAAAATAATTTTTATAGCAGATATTTAGATTTGAATAACGACATGGTTTGGTTGTGTCTCCACTCAAATCTCATCTTGAATTGTAGCTCCCATAATTTCCACTTGTTGTGGGAGGGACCCAGTGGGAGATAAGGGAATCATAGGGACAGTTTCCCCGATACTGTTCTCATGGTAGTGAACAAGTCTCAAGAGATATGATGGTTGTATAAGGGGTTTCTGCTTTCGCTTGGTTCTCATTCTCTCTTGCCTACTGCCATGAAAGACATGACATTGCTCCTCCCTGGCCTTCTGCCATGATTGTGAGACCTCCCCAGCCAGTGGAACTGTGAGTCAATTAAAACTCTTTCCTTTAGAAATTACCCAGTCTCAGGTGTGTCTTTATTAGCGGCATGAGAACAGACTAATACAAATAGGAAAACAGGGCATTTTAAAAAGAAAATCTGCTATGAATCGAGCGATGGAGCTGAATATACAGGATATATTTGGAAATAGCATAGTCCAGTTTGATTGGAGCATGAGGTATTTGTTAGTATGTAGAATAAGGCAAACCAAGAAAGGTAACTTTGGTTCACATTGTGGAAAACTTTAAAGGGTGAAGTTTGTAGGTTTTTTATTTTAAAGGAAAGAAGTGTTCATTGAACATTTTTATCAGGGGAATGACATAAATGTAGGTATGGTATTTCTTATTAAAGTGTTGACAAGAATGAGATGAAGCAAATTATTGTAGTGTGGAGTACATTTTAGAAAGCTATTTTAAAAGTTCAGATAAGATAATAAGAACAGGTCTAATGGCAATGGAAAGGAAGAAATGGCTTTCAGAAGTATAATCTGTAAAGAATAATTAGTTATAGATTTCTGAGAAGAGTTAAGGATGTTTCTAAACTCTGTTTATAAATGGTTCTATTTTCCAAAATAGACATGTTATAAGAAGGCCGGGTGCGGTGGCTCACGCCTGTAATCCCAGCACTTTGGGAGGCCGAGGCGGGCAGATCATGAGGTCAGGACATCAAGGCCATCCTGGCTAACACGGTGAAACCCCATCTCTACTAAAAATACAAAAAAAAAAAAAAAAAAAAAAAAATTAGCTGGGCGTGGTGGCGGGCGCCTGTAGTCTCAGCTACTCACCAGGCTGAGGCAGGAGAACGGCATGAACCCGGGAGGCGGAGCTTGCAGTGAGCAGAGATCAGGCCACTGCACTCCAGCCTGGGTGACAGAGCGAGATTCCATCTCACAAAAAAAAAAAAAAAAAAAAAAAGTTGCTGGTTTATAATCGGGGAAGATAATGAGAACAAATTTGGCGATATCTTATGTCCTATTAATACCTAGAATTTCGTTTCTATCTCATGCTTCTTCTCGTTGAAATTGCTGTTTTAATTCCTAGAATTCTGGCTGAGAAAACAGAGGTATAATTAACCCTGCTTTGTGGCACAGTTGATGTGGATGCCTGACCCAATTTCTTCTTCCAAAAATTTGAAATTATATTAAATATGTTTGAGTGAGTTTTGACACTCAAGCTGGAATGCCTGGAGAAACAGAACTAGAGAAAACCAGAAAAAGCGTCTCCAGAGAGAATTAATAACAAATCCAGTGTGTGGAGAGAAAGAAATGAGAAACCATTGAGCATTAGAGATCAGAGAGAGTATTCTTGGTTTCTGAACTTCCAGTTTTATAAAAATGTTTTTATTAGTACATATTTGTACATATTAATGGAACACAAGTGGTATTTTGATACCTGCAAACAATGTGTAATGATCAAATCAGGGTATTTAGGATACCATCACCTCAAACATTTATCATTTATTTGTGTTGGGAACATTTCAAATATTCTTTTCTAGTTATTTTAAAATATTAAAGATCTAAAGACACAAATACCATTCGACCCAGAAATCCTTACCCAAAGGAATGTAAATCATTCTATTATAAAAACACATGCACGCATTTGTTTATTGCAGCACTATTCATGATGGCAAAGACATGGAATAAACCTAAATGCCCATCAATGATAGACTAAATAAAGAAAATGTGGCATAAATATACTATGGAATACTATGCAGCCATGAAAAAGAACAAGATTATGTCCCGTGCAGAAACATGGGGGCCATTATCCTTTGGAAAGTAACACAGGAACAGGAAACCAAATACTGCATGTTCTCACTTATAAGTAGGAGCTAAATGATGAGAACATGTGGACAAATAGTGACCAATACAAACTGGAGCCTTTTAGAGGGTGGAGGGTGGGAGGAGGAGAAGGGTCAGGAAAAATAACTGAGGGGTACTAGGCTTAATACCTGGGTGATGAAATGATCTGTACAACAAACCCCTATGACACAAGTTTACCTATGTAAAAAACACGCTCTTATACCCCTGAATTTAATATAAAAGTTTAAAAAAATTAAAAAAATACAACATATTAGCTATAGTCACTCTACTGTGCTATCAAATACTAAAACTTAGTTCTTATATGTAAATATATGTTTGTTCCCGTTAATCAACCTTTCTACATCTCCTTCCCCACCCTGGACACATACCCTTCCTAACCTCTGGTAACTGCCGTTCTACTCTACCTCCATAAGACTAACATTTTAAACTCCCACATATGAGTGAAAACATATAATATTTGTTTTTCTGTGCCTGGCTTATTTCAATTAACATAGTGACTTCCAGTTCCATCCACATGTTGTTGAAAATGACAGAATTTCATTCTTTTTAATGGCTGAATAATATTCCATTGCATATAGATACCACATTTTCTTTATCCATTCATCCATTTGTGGACACTCAGGTTTCTTCCATTTTTACAACAGCTTTACTTAGCTATTGTGATAGTGCTACAGTAAAAATTGGGATGCAAATATTCATTTGATTTCCTTTCCTTTGGAAAAATATGCAACATTGAGATTGCTAGATTGGATAATAGCTCTAGTTTCATTTTTCTGAGAAACCTCCATACTTTTTCCCATAATGGCTGTACTAATTTACATTCCCACCAACAGTGTATAAGAGTTCCTTTTTCTATGCATCCTTACCAGTGTTTGTTATATTTTGTCTTTTTGAAATAGCCATTCTAACTGGGATAAAACGATAACTTACCATAGTTTTTATTTGCATTTCCCGGATGAATAGTGATGTTAAACATTTTTTTTTAAATACCTGTTGGCCATTTGTATGTCTCTGTTTGAGAAATGTTTTCAGATCCTTCACCCACCATTTAATGGGATTATTTTATTTGCTGTTGAATTTTTTAAGTTCCATGAATATTCCAAAAACTGGTCTCTTGTTGGGTGAATAGTTTACAATTATTTTCTCCCATTCAGCAGGTTGTCTCTTAAACTCTGTTGATTGTTTCTGTTGCCTATACTGTTGAGGTCTTAGCCACAAAACCTTTGCCTAGACTAATGTTCTGTAAAATTTCTTCTATGTTTTCTTCTAGTAGTTTTATAGTTTACTGTTTTATGTTTGTCTTTTATCCACTTTCAGTTGATTTTTATATATGGTGAGGGGAAAGGGTTCACTTTCATTCTTCAGCATATGCATATCTGATTTTCCCAGCACCAGTTATTGAAGAGGGTGTCCTTTTCCCAATGTATGTTCTTGGTGCCTTTGTCAAAAGTCAGTTGGCTATAAACACATGGATTTATTTATGAATTTTCTATTCTGTTCCATTAGTCCATGTGTCTGTTTTTATAGCAAATCACATGCTCTTTGCACTACTATAGCTTTGTAGATTAAGTCAGGTAGTATACCTTCAGCTTGGTTATTTTAATATTTTCAGTATTGCTTTGGCTATCTGGACTTTTTATTTCATACAAGTTTTGGGATTGCTTTTCCTTTTTTCTGAGGAATATCATTGGTATTTTGATACAGATTGCATTGAATATGTAGACTGCTTTGGGTAGTATGGTCATTTCAGCAATGTTAATCTGTTTAATCCATGAGCATGGGATGTCTTTCCATTTGTTTGTGTCCTCTTCATTTTCCTTCATCAATGTTTTTGTAGATGTCTCTAATATTCTTGGTTAAATTTATTCATGGGTATTTTATTTTTTGTAGCTATTTCAAACAGGATTGTTTTCTTGATTTCTTTTTAATCTAGCTTGTTATTGTTGCATAGAAACACTATAGATTTTTGTATGTTGACTTTGTATTCTGCAACTTTAGTGAAATAAATGATCAGTTCCAAAGATTTTTGTGGACTCTTTAGGTTTTTTAGTATGTAAGATCTTGTCTACAAAGAAAAAAAGTTAGAATTTGTCTTTTCTGCTTTGGGTGCCTTTTATTTCTTTCTTTTGCCTCATTGCTCTGGATAGGATTTCCAGAACTATGTTTACTAGGAGTGGTGAGAATGGGCATCCTTGTCTTGATCCAGTTCTTAAAGGAAAGCATTTCACGTTTTTCCTTTTCAGTATGATATTAGCTGTGGGTTTGTCATCTATGGCCTTTGTTATGTTGAGGTATGTTCCCTCTACCCTAGTTTGTTGAGAGTTTTTATCATGAAGGGAAGTTGAATTTTATCAAATGCTTTTTTGGCTTCTATTGACATGACCATATAGTTTTTGTCTTTCGTACTATTCATGTGATGTGCCACATTTATTGATTTGCATTTGTTGAAACTTCTTTGCATCTGTTGGATAAACCCCACTTGATCATGGTGTATTATCTTTTTGATGTGTTATGGGATTCAATTTGCTAGTATTTTTTGAGGATTTTTGTGTTTATGTTAACTAGGAATAGTTGCCTGTAGTTTTTGTTGTTGTGTCCTTGTCTTATTTTGGTATCTGGTTAATACAGACCTCTTTGAATAGTTAGGCATAATTCCCTCCTCCTCCTTTTTTTTTTTCGAAATAGTTTAAGAAGAATTGGTGTTCTTGAGAAAAATTAGTTCTTTTTTAAACTTTGAAAGAATTGAGCAGTAAAGCCATCTAGGCCTGGGCTTTTCTTTGTTGGGAAATTTTATTATTGATTCAGTGTCATTACTCACTATTGGCCTGTTCAGATTTTCTATGCTTTCTTTGTTCAATCTTAGTAGGTTGCATGTGTCCAGAAAAGTAGGCATTTCCTCTAGGTGTCATAATTTGCTAGATGATAGTTGTTTATAATAGTCTCTGAAGATCCTATGTATTTCTGTGGTAACAGTTTTAATGTTTCATTTTTTGTTTCTGCTTATGTTTATTTGAGTCTTCTCTCTCTTTTTTGGTCAGTTTAGCTAGTGGTTTATGAATTTTGTCTATCTTTTTAAAAACCTTTTTTGTTATTTTTGCTTTTGTTTTTGTATTTGTTTAGTTTCTATTTTGTTTAATTCTGCTCTGATCCTTATTATTTCTTTCCTACTACTAATTTTTGGTTTTGTTTGTTCTTGATTTTTTAGTTCTTTGAGGTGTATCTTCAGGTTATTCATTTGAAATCTTTCTACTTCTTTGATATAGGCATTTATTGCTATAAACTTCCCTCTTAGCACAGATTTTCCTGTGTCCCATAGGTTTTAGTACATTATATTTTGATTTTTATTTCTTTCAACAAATTTTTTTATTTTCCTCTTGAAATCTTCATAGAACCATTGGTCTTTCAGGAGCATGTTTAATTTTCATATAGTTGTATAGTTTTCAAAGTTCCTCTTGTTATTGATTTCTAATTTTATTTCTTTGTGGTCTGAGAAGATACTTGATATGCTTTCCATTTTCAAAATTTTGTTAAAATTTGTTTTGTAGCCTAACTTGTGGTCTATCTTGGAGAATGTTCCATGTGCTGATGCAAATAATGTGTATTTGCAGCTGTTCGATAAAATGTTCTATAACTGTTAGGTCCATTTGGTCTAAAATCAAGTAAAATCTAATGTTTCTTTGTTAATTTTTGTCTAGACAATCTGTCCAATGCTAAGAATGGGGTGTTAAAGTCCCCAAGTATTAATGTATTGGAATATATCTCTTCCTTTATATTTAGTCCTATTTGTTTTATGAATCTGGGTGCTTTGGTGTTGGGTGCCTGTATACATAGAATTGTTATATCCTCAGACTGAATTGGTCTCCTTATTCTTATATAATGACCTTTACCTCTTTTTTTACTGTTTTTGACTTAAAGTCTGTTTTATCTTACGTAAGTATAATTAATTATCCTCTCTTTTGGTTTCTGTTTGCCTGGAAACATTTTTTTATCTCTTCATTTGCAGTCTATATGTGCTTTTACAAGTGAAGTAGCTTCTTGTAGGTACCATATTGTTGGGTCATGAAAAAAAATCCATTCAGGCAGTATATATATATATATATATACATATATATATATGTGTGTATATATATATATGTGTGTGTGTATATATATATGTGTGTGTGTGTGTGTGTATATATATATATATTTTTTTTTTTTTTTTTTTTTTTTTTTTGTGAGACGGAGTCTCACTCTGTTGCCCAGGCTGGAGTGCAGTGGCGCAATCTCTTCTCACTGCACGCTCTGCCTCCCGGGTTCATGCCATTCTCCTGCCTCATCCTCCCGAGTAGCTGGGACTACAGGCACTTGCCACCATGCCTGGCTTTTTTTTTTTTTTTTTTGTATTTTTAGTAGAGACGGGGTTTCACCGTGTTAGCCAGGATGGTCTCGATCTCTTGACCTTGTGATCTGCCCACCTTGGCCTCCCAAAGTGCTGGGATTACAGGCATGAGCCACCGTGCCTGGCCTCAGGCAGTTTATATATTTTAAGTGGGCAATTTATTCTGTTTACATTCCAGGTTACTATCAATATGTGAGGTTTTGTTTCTGTTGTATTATTGTTTTCTGGTTGTTTTGTATTTTCTTTGTTCCCTCCTTTCTCTCTTATTATTTGTCAAATTGCAATTTGATGGTTTTCTGTAGTGTTCACATTTGAGTTCTTTCTTCTTCCTGTTTGTGTGTCTGCTCTACCTGTGAGCTTTATATTATTATGTGCTTTCATAAAGGTGGATATTGTCCTTTCACTTCCAGGTGTAGAATTCCCTTAAGCAATTCTTGTAGGAACATTCTAGTGGTCATAAATTGCCTTTGCTTTTGCTTGTCTGGGGAATAGTTTATTTATCTTTTGCCTATGAAGGAAAACTTTGCTGGGTATTGCATTCTTGATTGAAAGTTTTTCTTTCAGCATTTTAAACATATTATCTCATTCTCTCCTGGCCTGTAAGGTTTTTGTGAGAAATCTGGTGTTCGTCTGATTTTCTTTATATTTGACTTGATGGTTTTTCTGTTGATGTTTTTAGAATTCTCTTGGACTTTTGATAGTTTGACTATAATATAACTTGGAGAAGATCTTTTTGGATTAAATATATTTACAGTTCTGTGAGATTCCTGTATATAAATTTCTGTATCTCTTGCAAGACTTGGGAATTTTCAGGAATCATTTTGTTAAATAGGTTTTCTATGCCTTTGCCATCCTCTTCCAGGAAAACCCAAAATTCAAATATTTTCTTGCATTATATTGTTGTCCCATATGTCATGTAGGCTTTCTTCATTTTTTCTCTTTTTTTTTTTTTTGTCTGAGTGAGTTATTTCAAAAGACTTGTCTTTAAGTTCAGAAATTCTTCTGCTTGATCTATTCTATTTTTTAAGCTCTCAGTTGTATTTTTTATTTCATTCAGTCCAGGATTTCTATTTGGTCATTTTTTATGATGTCTACCAATTTGTTGAATTTCTCATTCAGATCATATATTGTTTTTCTGATTTCTTTGTATTGTTTTTCAATGTTCTCTTGTATCTTGTTAAGCTTCTTTTAATATCATTATTTTGAATTCTTTTTTCAGGCATTACATAGATTTCTTTTCTGTTTAAATCTGTTGCTGGAGAACTATCATGTTAATTTGGAGGTAATATGTTTCTTTGCTTTTTTGTGGTGTGTGTGTGTGTGTGTGTCCTTACATTGGTATTTGCACATCGGGTATAACCTTCACTTTTTTGGATAGGCTTTTGTGGGAAAAGACTTTTTCCTCTAGAGGTACCATTAGTGTTGGTTGGGTAGGGTGCTTTAGCTTTGATTTTGAGTGCATGCATTAGTGTAGTCTCTATATGGTATTTTGGGCTATGAAAATTGTCAGTGATGTCTGTGAGTCCCTCGATGGCATAGACTGCAGTTGTTAATGGAGGCTCTGGGGAGGTTTTGTTGGGGATGGGACTGCCAAGTGGGCTGGTGGTGATAGCCACAGGCTGAGCATGCCCATCCTTGGAACCCCAAGTGGTGTACACAGGCACTGGTGTTCCTAGGTCTAGGCAGGTCTATCTTTGGGCTTCCAGGGAGCTTGCTCAGGTGCCAGCAGTGACAGTGATGGGTCAGGTAGGTGGGCTTTTCTTTAAGCCCCTGGGTGGTGAGCATGCAGTAGCTGTAGTGGTGATGGGCCAACCCTTGGGCCTCAGGCAACATGTGCAAGTGCCAGTGGTGGGTTGGGCTGGCCAGTCCCCAGACCCTTAGGCCCCCAGATGCCTTGTATGGCTGAGTGCTGGTGGCAGTGGTGGTGGCAGGCTGAGCTGTTCCTTCTTCACGCTCCCAGGAGGTGTGTGCATATGTCAGACACCAGTGCTGGTGAGTGGTGTAGGCTCCGGCAAGGTGTGCATGAGTTCTGGTGGCAACGAGCAGTACAGATTGATCATCTGGTCTCTGGACAACATGCTGGCCCTTGCAGGAGTGGCTTTGAGTAAGGTGAGTTTGTCTTTAGGCCCCCCAATGCTGTGCATGGGTCAGGCTGTGATGGGCAAGAGTTGGGCAATTTCTAGTCCCCAGAGAGTAGGCTTGGGTGATTGTGGCAAGTGGGTTGGGTTTGTTTTTAAGGCCCTTTATAGTTCAAGCATGTGCCAGAAGTGGCAGACAGGGTGGGATGATCCTTAGGCCCCCAGACAGCATATCTGGGCTCTGGCAGGGTGGTGCCAGGTAGCTGGGCCTATTGTCAGGTCCCATGATTGGGCATACAGGTACAAGCTGTGGTGGCAAAACCACCCCTACAAACTTTATGAAATTAATCAGGGAAGAAGGGAGGGGGAACAAAAAGAAACCAAGCTTGCAGCTCATTTCATATTAATCATTAGATCAGCTTACTCTCTGACCTGCTTCCTCATAGTTACTTGGTGCCTATTTTCCTAGAATCATGTAGATCATGTTACAAGATTATAGTTCCCCTTAATTTCCCCATAGAAAACAACTTGAACAGTATGAAGCGTTAAGTTTTCCCTTTGAGACATTCCTTCAAGTTGTATGTGCAAATGAAACTATTACATCAGCTGGTCTAGAGGACTTCACTGGCTCAGCTGGTCTGAGGGACCCCATAATAAGCTGACTCACCAAAGAATGCAGTTTTCCTATCCTGATGACTTTATGCCCCTTGTCCCAATCAATCAACAACCCAATTTTCCAGCCCCTTGCTCTCCAAAATCCCTTTAAAAACTCTATCCTAGGACTCCTTAGAGAGGCAGATTTGAGGGACTCCCCCAGCCCTCTCACTCAGTGCCCTGTGATCATTAAATTCTTTCTCTGCTACCAACTCTGCTGTCTTAGTGTAATATGTCTGTTACTGCACAGTGGGAATATAAACCTGTTGGTTCTATAACAGTGGGGAGGGTGGGGTGATCCCCAGGCCCACTGAAGGTGCTGGTGCAAGTGCTCACTGGCTCTGCTGCTGCGGGGTATACTGCTGTCAGTGGCAACAGCCCTAGGTAGGTGGCTTTCACATTCTGGGGAGGCTTTGGCACCTTTTATCCCTAGGGCAGCCTCCCTGGAATGCTGCATCATCCTTTTTAGGGGATTTAGGACACTTCATGGGCTGGTGCTGGGTACTCAGTCACACCACTGAGAATAGCCAGCATCATGATGCTGAGGCCCTCTGGGTGGGTGTGAGCGGATGTAAGTGGGACTCTAGGAATGTGGAGATGCAGGGGCTGTTGGACTGTATGGGAGGATGACATCTGGTAGTAACTGGGCACTCAAACTGGTGCTGTGCTACAACTGCTTGGGTCTTGGGGTAGAGTGTGTGGGACCCAGCACAAAATCCCCCTCTAGCACAATGTCTTGGGAAAACGCCAAGCAGCTTCCTATACTAATCTTAGGGCCTTTAATGGCTGAGGGGCTCTCCCATGGCTAGGATTGCAGGAGTCCATGATGGGAATGTGGTCCACTGGTCTACATTCTGGTCTTACTGTTTCCTCAGACTGGGCAGTTTTTCCTGGCTCTCAGCTAATTCTGGCAAGGCTGGTTGCTTTGCTTTATTCTCCTTCAGTGCCTCAACAGTTCCTTGTCACTTCCCTGATGAATTCCAGTATTTTCTCATAGACATTGTATTCAATGTGTGATTATCTACTCACCATTTTTGTGTCTCCTTGTGGAGGAGGTGAGTAATGGGTGCCTCTAGTCAGCCATCTTGAAGCCCCTCTCTGAACTCCTAGTTCTCAATCCCAGACATTAGTGAGGACCTACTTTTCTTCCTACACTTGTGTGAGATAAGTATTCTTTCATACATTTCAACTTTTCAAATTTAAGTTTAAGGGACTTTAAACTGCAATAGAGTAATTTCAGATTGACCATGATGACTCCACAGATGGAGGAGCCATAGATCACAGTGTGGAGAGTGACCTCTGGACATGTATGCTGGGGCAACTATTGTAAATAGCCTTGCTCCTTACAACTGAAATCTTTTTCACATAGGAATTTATATAACTTTCTTTTGTTTCTGGGAGTAGGAAATTTAAAATGCAAAAAGAATCAGATGATTATTCAACAAGTGTTTATTAGTGGCCATATATATTCAGGGTATACTGTTAGGCACTGGGTGAAAAGTAGTGACTAGTATAGATAATAATAATTGTGTCTTGCCTCAAATTACCTCATGCATATTTTTCATGAAATGATCCTGCAAAAATGGGAATTAGTGGGAAAATTATATGGAAATGATTTTAATGTTTATAATGAAATTAAAATGTAGGATCCAAGAAGTCATCACACTGAGGAGCCCAAAGCAAATTGGGGGCATAATTCTGATCCTGTGAAACTGAGAAGTGCCCAGTGAGATAGGGCAAATAGGACAAAGGGGATGAACATTTAAAATTCATTTATTTATAATTATGCCTGCAGTTAGTCCTTATTAGCAGTATATTTTGTCTTCATCCTATAAGTATGCATATTTAAAAATATTCCATTTCCTAATATTTTACTTAAGTTTTGATTTTTTACCCAATTTTTGGAACAGATCATGAATTGCTATAAGCCTATAAAGATAAAAAGAAGACAAAAACACCTATATTCCTTCAGAGAAATACAGCTAAAAAAATAGAAAAGCAAGTGACGAGCCTAATTTCTTCTGATTGAATTCCATGAGAAACTCAAATTATTACAGTGTATTTAATCCATCAAAATAAAAACCTAGTGTTACATTTATAAAATAAATGAGACCTTTGAAAAAATAGACCTTAAATAATGTAAACAATCTGCAAACAATAACTTGGGGAGGTGATCTAGAGCATAAGATGGGAATGCCAGATAATGGGGAAGAAATGCTGTTATGGACTCTAAATGGTTCCTGGTACCATTGGAGTAGCTGCAACTACAGGAGACAAAGGTCAAAAATCTGTGGAAAACAGTAACTTTTTGGTTTCCTACTTGTGCTTTTAAGTGACCCCATATCCTCACATGCCTTTGTAGAACTGCAAAGAAGAATCTGTGTGTGTTTTTGGGTAGAGAATACCATGACCAGGAAGGATCGTAGTTTATTGTTTTTGAGAAAGAAAATGGTAAAATATATATATATATATATAGCCATATTACAAAGAAGAAGATGGCCAGTTTATATTCCTTATAAAGGTTGTTATTGTTGTTGTTGTTGTTTCCAGCCATTCTTATTCTGTTCCAATGTCCGCTTTGAGAGGGCAGAGTAGGTGAGGAAGGTGTACTCATTCTTTTAGCCAGTCTCCCATTGTAGAAGGTAAGAAAGGGTGAAAGGAGTAGGAGAGTTAAAGATACCTGGTAAATCATGGGTACGATATTTTCAGTCATTAGCCTCTAAAATCACTCATAGTCATTCCTAAAAGCTGTCTTTTTCTAAACTCTGTGAAGAGGACTAATTTGTAAGCATTTCAAATATTTACATATATGCTAATAATAGTATAATTAATTTGGGAGACAAAGAACTATTTTCAAAGGAGAAAAAAGAAATGTGGTTTAATTCACAATTTTTAAAAACCCACAGTTGGTGGATCCCGGTCTGTGGAAACTGACATGAAGTTGAAATAATTTATTAACAGTAAAGCCCTCACCACCCTCCCTACCCCCTGCATCTGTGTGAGTTTCATCCCTAACCCCTGAGCTCCTTGACAGAAGGGGCATTTATTTTTATACCTAGCACAATGCCTGGCACAAAACTTATACTACTTATATAATTTTTCTTGAATTATAATTGAAGTGCATTATATGTATCAGCAGTTTTTCTTGTTAGTGATGTAGTTACTACCTCAGGATCCAGGCTTCTAGAGATTTTTTGTTTTGTCACTATCTGCTTCATTTTTATATGAGATACTTGCTACTCACACTTTTTTCTCCTTTGTCCATGTAGCTGTCAGCTTTTGCTGTGCAAGAAACCACCACAAAACTTAGTGACTTGAAATAACAAGCACTGGTACGAACGCGGTGGCTCATGCCTGTAATCCCAGCATTTTGGGAGGTCGAGGTGGGTGGATCACTTGAGACCAGGAGTTCGAGACAAGCCTGGCCAACATGGCAAAAACCCATCTCTACTAGAAATACAAAAATTAGCTAGGTGTGGTGGTGGGCACCTGTAATGCCAGCTACTTAGGAAGCTGAGGTGGGATAATTGCTTGAACCAGGGAGGCAGAGGTTACAGTGAGCTGAGGTCTCACCAATGCACTCCATCCTGGGTGATAGAGGGAGACTCACTCTCTCTCTCTCTTTCTTCGTGGCTGGCTCAGAAAAACCTGTGGTAGGCTGGCTGCTTAATCTGGTTGTCTCAGAGAGCTTCTTTGCTCCAAGCGGCCCCTTATTCTTTAGCAGGCTAGCTGGATTTCTTCACATGATGATCTCAGAATTAAAGCAGCAAAAGAAAGTCCCAATCTGCAAAAACTTTTACAGTCTTTGTTGCATTGTATTTGCTTGGCCAAAGCAGACTGCATGGCCAAGCCCAGGTTTGTTGTTAGAGGATTCATTGTCAAGAGCATGAATTCAAGAGACTATGAACCAAGGGGTTGCAATTACATTAACAACCTCATACTTGAACACACTCATGAGTCAAAAGGCTCATACTTGGCACCTTGGAAATTAGGCATCTGATTCACATACAATTCTTCTATCAAAGGCTTTTTTAAAAATTTAAAATTATATATATAATTTAAACAATTATAATTAATGACCTATCATAGAGAAGTTAGATTGACTTCAAATTTCTATAGTATGTTATACTTATAACCATAATTCTCTAAGCTTTCCCATGTTGACAGCTTTCCTTCTGCTTCAGTTCTTTTTTCCATTTCTTTTACCCCAGCATTGTCATTATATATTCTTTTCATATTAATTGCTAAGTGGTAAGGAACTTACGACTATATCTGCTCTAATGCTGATTTTCATTTTAATTTTTAAATTAACAAAAAAATTTCATAGTATACCTGCTGGCCACATCCCCTAAAGTGTTCTTCCCAACAGTTTTGCAGTGTTCTTTCCTTCTTGTCATCCAGATTTCAATTTAAATGTCACCAATTTAGAGACTCAAATCTAAAGCTCATGATTAGTCTCTCTTATGCCATTTCTATGTTTTATTTTCATCAAAGCAGTAGATTATCTTATTCATTTATTTAATATGTATAACATTTCTTCCCTTCAAATGGCATGCAACAGTATGATCAAGCAGTTGATAAAATATTGAAATACTTCCATACAGTTTGACAAATAGCCATTTCTGTGATATTCCCAAAGCCCATAAGCCACCCAAACATCCAGTCCTCTCTTTGACACCCATTGGATTTACTTGTCATCCAGAAACAAAAGAATTAATTCTGACTTAGCAAGTACAGTCTAGGGCTGCCTGGAATGGCCAGTGTCTACTCTGAATAAGCAGAGACTGTGCTGTAACCACTGTTAGATATCTGTAATTATCACTGCCTATATAATATTTGCTATCTGCCTCTAGCATTGAGCAGTGTGTTTCCTTAATTTGCTATTAGAAGCAAAATGGGTTGTTTTTAATAGAGGAATTCAATAAACCTTATCTTTTAGACTTGGACCTTGGCAAACTAAAAAAAAAAAGAAAAAGAAAAATAATTTTGTTAGGCATTCCTTTGTCAAGATAATAATCTGTTTTCTTATTTCAAATTTCTGTTTTCATATTCCAGAAGTGAACTATTACCTCATCTTTCTCTATGCCTTCATTCTTTAACAACTCCTAATCTCCCCTTTGACAAATAAATATTTTTAATGCTTAATGGGCTAATGCATAGTTTAAAAGTAGAGGTGGGGGCAGCGGGTGGGGAAAGAGAATATACACAATGTTTTTCTTAAAATATTGTTGCATTCAAAATGCTGAGTAAATTGGGATCTGAACATTAATATGGCATAAAAAGAAATGATATTTGATGCAGGGCTACAAACAAATTGAGAATAACACACCTAAATTATCACCATGAAACCACTTTATGGGCATAAGATGTATGATATGTATGGTATTACTGTATTAAGGCTGATTTAAAATTATAATTCATTTTCATCAATAAAATAGATTTATGAAATTTGATGTCAGGCTAAATGGAATTAGTATCCAGATTGCTGGATAACTCTAAGCCTCAAATGAGAACCTCACTTAAACATGCTTTGTGTGGCCAGGTGCAGTGGCTCCTGCCTGTGTGGTGATTCACACTTGTAATTCCAGCACTTTGGGAGGCTGAGGTGGGCGGATGGCTTGAGGACAGGAATGCCAGACCAGCCTGGACAACATGGTGAAAACTTATCTCTACTAAAACACAAAAATTAGCCAGGTGTGGTGGTGCACGCATGTAATCCCAGCTAGTTGGGAGGCTGAGGCACGAGAATGGCATGAACCCTGGAGGCAGAGATTGCAGTGAGCCAAGATTGCACCACTGCACTCCAACTGGGCAACAGAGTAAGATTCTGTCAAAGAAAAAAAAAAAAGCTTTGCATGTGTCTATACAAGTCTAGCTTATTATTATAATTTTTGCATAAATAGTACTTATTACATCAAGGAAAGGAAGTGCCTTATCCATTTTGATAACCGTAGTGCTTTGTGCATTCTAGGTACACAGTAAATTATTGTTGTTATTTTTTACTTAAGCAGATGAAGAACAAAACTATTTTAATCTTCCTGTGAGACTTGTACCCTTACCTCACTCTCTAGACTATCTGAACTTCCCCAAATACTCTATTAATTTAATTTTTCTTTGTTCTCAGAGGTAAATTTGCTTTTTAAAATAACTAAAAGTACAGACATCCATCTGGAAAAAAATCTTTAGCAAGTTGAAAAAATGATGGGCCTAAAGTAGCAAGTAGTAACTAAATGTACTTTTATTAAAAATAAACATTGCTCTTAAATATTAGCTTAAATATTCACAAAGAACATTATGAAGAAGAGAGTGTGTTGTCTCCTAAGGCATTATGGGAAAGTTTTTGATCATGGTGTTCCTGAATGGCCGAGGTGGGCAGTCCTTGATTAAGCTAGACAGGATTATCTGCCTTTGGATCTTGTCTTTCTCATGTGAACTTAGATTTTTCTGAACTCTTTAGATGAATAGTTACCTTCACCACATTTTAAGAGGAGAGCCCAAAGTGTGAATGTCTCCAAGATATTCAGATTATTTTCAGATGACATGGTACCTAATGAAGGAAAGTCTGGCGATAGAATCTGATAAATCTGCTACACATTTTAAGCTCCTACACATCATTAAGGGTTTCCAAAGGGAGTCCGATTCTGATCTTTATTGCCTTAAACATTACAGAGGGGGCTACTTTGGATTTAGTAATCCACATTTTATTATATTTTCCTTCAAAACTCAAGGGTATTGACAGACCCAGAAATAGGCAGATGCTTTTGTTAATATAAACCCTTTAACAATAATAATAATATACCTTATTGTGTAACAATTCTAGAACAGAAAATAGATATGTAAAAATGAAGCTTCTGAAGGATTGATTTTGATTGTATGAATGACATAAGGAAAAAGGCTTATCTTCTAGGGCTTAACCTCAGAGGAAAAGTATAAGCACAGCACTGGAAGGGATCATTGAACTGCTATAGGTTTACATTACATTAGCCAGAGCCTTTGTGATTATAGAAAAAGAGAAAGAGCAGCCAAACTATCTTTGCCTGCTACACAGTTTTGGATTGGCTAAAATACCACGGGTGTTATTTTCAAAGACTATTGGAGAATTCGTTTCAATTGTGTGCTTTTTTCTCTATGGTACATTATAAAAACTTGAAAAAGCCTGACCACCTCTTCTCAAAAGTTGTCAAATATTAAGACAGCAAGAAAACAAACCTCTTTGCATTTAAGATCTATTTGGCATTGTTGTCTCTTGTGTTCTTGACCACACTTCCCTTTTGCCCTTGTGTACTTTCAGCTTCTCCCTCCAAACTAACAGCTGTGGCCACACACTTGGCAGCTGGCAAGCTAACACCCAGATGCCAAGCTCTTGAACAGATTTTCTAGGAGCAGACTTGGGCTCTATGGCGGCTGCCCACAAACCCCCTCCCTGCTAGCTGGTTCCTTGGCAAGTTCTTTGATTCATTTGATTTTTGGCAGAGTAACTCCCCTGCTGACTATGAAGTCTCCAAGTCTGTCAAATGCATTAGTCAGTCTAAACATTTATTTGACTGCCCCTTCTTATCATGTCTAAAGATGAAAGTTATCTAAGATCTATGTTTAATGTCATACAGAGCTAAATAAAAAGTGGTTCTGCACAGTTGAGTTACGTTACTATAAAGGATGAGAATAAGCCTTAGCCCTAAGGCCAAACCTTCACTGATGCTAGCCTCTTTCCAATGAGTGGTTTGTAACATAATGCTGTGACCATTTCTTGGCAAAGACAACTTTTCCTACCTTATGGGGTGGCAAGTTACCAAAACTCAAAGAAAACATTTGGCCCAGACACTAGATACTTTCTTTCTTTCTCTTAATGGTGAAAATATGGTAAATTATTTCCCTTAAATGACTCTCCTTTACAAGTAAGGTTGCTGAAGAGATTTTGGAAAAATCTGCTTTAGGTACTAATTGGAATTGGCCTTCTATCACTCATAGACCTGAGTTCTGCTGTGGCTAAAAGATTTAATTGAAAAGATTCAATCTGATTTATTCTCTGTCCTTCTACATGCATTTGAAAAGTAATCCAGGTGGACATCACTTGCTTTACAGTTATGTATCAGAAATTTTACACATTTGGGAAGATCTTTTACTTCCTTGAGAATGTCTCCTTTTTAAAATAATGAATCAACTCATATTAATGCTATACAATAATTCAACAAGATGAAAAGAAGTAGAGAATATACATTTGGAACAATAGCTAAGTAATTGACAGACTTGACTCCTCAGGCTGAATAGACTTACTTCCTGCTTTGGGAAAAGGGATTGCAGTAGAAAGCTCTGCTTCTGTTTCCTGTATGAGATATTGTATTTATCTGTTTTCACACTGCTATAAAGAATTACCTGAGAATGGGTAATTTATAGAGGAAAGAGATTTAACTGACTCACAGTTCTGCGTGGCTGGAAAGCTTTGAGAAAACTTATAATCATGGCAGAGGTGAAGGGGAAGCAAGGCATATCTTACATAGTGGCAGGAGAGAGAGAGAGTGAGGGGGTAAGTGACACATTTTAAAACCATCAGCTCTCGTGAGAGCTCACTCACTATCACAAGAATAGCAAGGGAGAAATCTACTCTCATGATTCAGTAATCTCCCACCAAGTCCATCCCCTGACACGTGGGGATTATAATTAGAGATGAGATTTGTGTGGGGACACAGAGCCAACCCATATTATTCCACTCTTGGCCATTCCCAAATCTCCTGTCATTTTCACATTTCAAAACCAATCATTCCTTCCAACGGTCCTCCAAAGTCTTAACTCATTTCAGCATTAATTTGAAAGTCCAAGTCCAAAGTCTCACCTGAGACAAGGAAAGTCCCTTCAATCTATAAGCCTGTAAAATAAAAAACAAGTTAGTTACTTCTAAGATACAGTGGGGATACAGGTATTGGGGAAATGTTTACATTCTAAATGGGAGAAATTTATCAAAACAAAGGGGCCACAGGCCCCATGCAAGTCCAAAACCCAATGGGGTAGTCATAAAATCTTAAAGTCTGGAAATAATCTCCTTTGACTCCATGTCTCACATTCAAGGCATGCTGATGCAAAAGGTCAGCTCATGAAGCCTTAGGCAGCTCCACTCATGTGGCTCTGCAGGGTACAGCCCCCTCAGCTGCTTTCACAGGCTGACATTCAGTACCTGCAGCTTTTCCAGGCACACAGTGCAAGCTGTCAGGGGATCTACCATTCTGGAATCTGGGGGACAGTGGTCCTCTTCTCACAGCTCCACTAGGCAGTGCCCAGTTGTGAACTCTGTGTGAGGGTCCCAACCCCACATTTCCCATCTGCATTGCCCTAGTAGAGGTTCACCATGAGAGTTCTGCTTCTGCAGCAGACTTCAGCATCCAGACATTTCCATATATCCTCTGAAATCTAGGCAGAGGCTCCCAAAGTTCAACTCTTGTCTTCTGGCAACCTGCAGGCCAAACACCTCATGGAAGCTGCCAAGGCTTAGGGCTTACACCCTCCAAAACAATGGCCCAAGCTGTACCTGGGACCCTTTTAGCGATGGCTGGAGCTGGAGCACCTGGGATGCAGGGTACCATGTCTCAAGGCTGCATAGAGCAGTGGGGCCTGGCCCAATAAACCATTTTTTCCTACTAGGCTTCCAGGACTATGATGGGAGGAGCTGCCGTGAAGATCTCTGAAATGCTCTGGAGAAATTCTCCCCATTGTCTTGACTATTTACACGCAGCTTCTCTTACTCAAATTTCTTCAGCAGGTAGCTTTATTTTCTCCCTAGAAAATCAGTTTTTCATGGTTCAAAACAAAAACAAAAACAAAAATAAAACAAAAAACAATGAATCCAGGAGCTGGTTTTTTGAAAAACATAACAAAATAGATAGACCGCTAGCTAGACTAATAAAGAAGAGAGAAGAATCAAATACAACAATAAAAATGATAAAGGGAATGTCACCACTGACCCCACAGAAATACAAACAGCCATCAGAGGATATTATAAACACCTCATGCAAACAAACCAGAAAACCTAGAAGAAATGGATAAATTCCTGGACACATTCACCCTCCCAAGACTAAACCAGCAAGAAGTTGAATCTCTGAATAGACCAATAACAAGTTCTCAAATTGAGGCAGTAATAAATAGTCTATCAACCAAAAAAAATCTCAGGACCAGGTAAATTTACAGCCGAATTCTACCAGAGGTTCAAAGAGGAGCTGGTGCCATTTCTTCTAAAACTGTCCCAAACAATGGAAAAGGACGAAAAGTTCTAATCTCTAACTCATTTTATGAGACCAGCATCATCCTGATACCAAAACCTGGCAGAGATACAACAGGGAAAGAAAACTTCAGACCAATATCCCTGATGAACATTGATGTAAAACTCCTCAGTAAATTACTGGCAAACTGAATCCAGCAGCACATCAAAAAGCTTATGCACCATGAACAAGCTGACTTCATCCCTGGGATGCAAAGCTGGTTCAACATATGCAAATCAATAAATGTAATTCATCACATAAGCAGATCTAAAGACAAAGAGCACATAATTATCTCAAGAGATGTGGAAGATGCCTTCGATAAAATTCAACATCCCTTCATATTAAAAACTCTCAATAAACTAGGTATTGATAGAACATACCTCAAAATAATCAGCCATTTATGACACACCCACAACCAATATCATACTAAATGGGCAAAAGCTGGAAGCATTCCCCTTGAAAGCCAGCACAAGACAAGGATGCCCTCTCTCACCACTCCTATTCAACATAATATTGGAAGTTCTGGCCAGGGCAATTAGGCAAGAGAAATAAGTAAAGCATATTTAAATAGGAAGACAGGAAGTCAAACCGTCTCTGTTTACAGATGACATGATCCTATATCTACAAAACCCCATCATCTGAGCCCATAGGGTCCTTAAGCTGATAAGCAACTTCAGCAGTGTCACAGGATACAAAATCAATGTGCAAAAACCACAAGCATACCTATACACCAGCAACAGACAAGCGGAGAGACAAAGTAAGAATGAATTCACATTCACAATTGCTACAGCGAGAATACAATACCTAGGAATACAGTGAACAAGGGAAGTGAAGGACCTCTTCAAGAAGAACTACAAACCACTGCTCAAGGAAATAAGAGAGGACACAAACAAATGAAAAACCATTCCACACTCATGGATAGGAAGAATAAATATCATGAAAATAGCCATGCTGTCCAAAGTAATTTATAGATCCAATCTATTCTCATTAAACTACCTTAACATTCTTCACAGAATTAGAAAAAAACTACTTTAAAATTGCTATGGAACCAAAAAAGAGCCCATATAGCCAAGATAATCCTAAGCAAAAAGAACAAAGATGGTGGCATCGTGATACTTGACTTCAAACTATACTTCAAGGCTACAGTAACCAAAACAGCATAGTACTGGCATAAACGCACACACATAGACCAATGGAACAGAATAGAGAACTCAGATATAAGACCACAAGACCACACATCTATGACCATCTGATCATCAACAAACCTGACAAAAACAAGCAATGGGGAAAGGATTCCCTATATAGTAAATGGTGCTGAGAAAACTGGCTAGCCATATGAGAAAATTGAAACTGGACCCCTTTCTTACACCTATACAAAAATTAACTCAAGATGGATTAAAGACTTAAATGTAAAACCCCAAACTATAAAAATTCTAGAAGAAAATCTAGGCAATACTATCCAGGACTTAGGCACAGGTAAAGATTTTTATGACAAAAACATCAAAAGCAATTGCAACAAAAACAAAAACTGACAAATGGTATCTAATCAAACTGAAGAGTTTCTGCACAGCAAAAGAAACTATCATCAGAGTGAACAGACAACCTACAGAATGGGAGAAAATTTTTGCAATCTATCCATCTGAAAAAGGTCTAATATCCAGAATCTACAAGGAACCTAAACGAACTTACAAGAAAAATACAAACAACCCCATTAAAAACTGGGTAAACGATATGAAGAGAAGCTTGTCAAAAGAAAACTTTTATCTGGCCAAAAAACATGAATAAAAGCTCAACATCACTGATCATTAAAGAATTGCCAATCAAAACCACAATGAGATACCATCTCACACCAGTCAGAATGGTGATTATTAAAAAGTCAAGAAACAACAGATGCTGGTGAGGCTATGGAGAAATAGGAATGCTTTTACACTGTTGGTGGGAATGTAAATTAGTTCAAACACTATGGAAGACAGTGTGGTGATTCCTCGAAGACCTAGAACCAGAAATACCATTTGACCCACCAATCCCATTACTGGGCATATACCCAATGGTATATAAACCATTCTAGTATAAAAACACATGCATGCATATGTTCATTGCAGCACAATTCACAATAGCAAAGACATGGAATCAACCCAAATGCCCATCAGTGATAAACTGGATAAAGAAAATGTGGTACGTAAAAACCATGGAATACTATGCAGCCAAAAAACTGGAATGAGATCATGTCTTTTGCAGCAACAGAGATGGAGCTGGAAGCCATATCCTAAGCAAACTAACACAGGAAGAGAAAGCCAAACACCACATGTTCTCACTTATAATTGGGAGCTGAACAATGAGAACACATGGACACAAGGAGGGAAACAACACACACTGGGGCCTGTTGGGGGGTGGAGGGAGGGAGAGCATCAGGAAAATTAGCTAATGCACATGAGGCTTAATACCTAGGTGATGCATTGATAGGTGCAGCAAACCACCATGGCACACATTTACCTATATAACAAACCTGCATGTCCTACTCATGTATCCCAGAATTTAAAATTAAATTAAATTTTTAAAAGGAAGAAAATCAGTTTTTCTTTTCTTCCACATGGTCAGGCTGTAAATTTTTATAAACTTTTATGCTCCGCTTCCCTTTTAAACATACATTCCAATTTCAGACCATCTCTTTTTGAGTTGGCATACTTATGAAAGCATATGACTGTATGCTTTAGTAAAAAGCCAGGTCGCATCTTGAATGTTTTGCGGCTTAGAAGCTTCTTCTGCCAGATACCCTAAATCAACTCTCTCAAGTTCAAAGTTCCACAGATCTCTAGGGCAGGGGAACAATGCTGCCAGTCTCTTTGCTAAAGCATTGCAAGAGTGACCTTTGCTCTAGTTCCCAATAAGTTCCTCATCTCCATCTGAGACCACCCCAGCCTGGACCTCATTGTCTATATCACTATGAGCATTTTGGTCAAAATCATTCAACAAGTCTCTAGGAAGTTCCAGACTTTCTCACATCTTCCTGTCTTCTTGTGAGCCCTCCAAACTGTTCCAGCCTCTGCCTGTTACCCAGTTTCAAAGTCACTTCCTCATTTTCAGGTATCTTCATAGCAGTGCCCCCAAATTCCAGTACCAATTTTCTCTATTAGTCTATTTTCACACTGCTATAAAAGAGTACCTTAGACTGGGTAATTAGTAAGGGAAAGAGGTTTAATTGACTTACAGTTCCATATGGCTGGAGAGGCTTCAGGAAACTTACAATCATGGCAGAAGGCAAAGGGGAAGCAAGGCACATCTTACATGGGGGCAGGGGAAGGAGAGTGAGAGGGGAGCTGCCACACTTTAAAACCATCAGCTCTCATGAGAACTTACTCACCATCACAAGAAAAACAAGGGAAAAATCCATTCCCATAATTATAAATATGTATATGAGATATATAACATTAAATAAATTAAATTTAAATAAATCAAATAAATAAATAAAATATAAATATATATTAAATATTATATAGATATTATAAATGAATCTCCCACCATGCCCCTCCTCTGACACATGGGGATTATAATTCCAGCTGAGATGTGGGTGGGGACACAGAGCCAAACCGTATTAGATATTTATACCAATGGCTTACATGCTACTTGAAGTGTCTTATTCAAACATAGTTTATTTTCATGGCATATTTGGTGAATTGTTTTAACCTTTCCCTTTAGATTTACTATCACATGGGTTATTGCAGAAGAAAAGATGCATAATATCATCCCAAATTCAATATGTTCATAAAAATATGTATTACATGCTTATTGTGTATAACCACATTTTGAGGAATACAGTGATATCACAGGCACCTTCCTCACCACTCAACAGTTTACAGTTCACCTTAATTTAAGTTGAATTCTACACTTGATGTAATTCTGTCAATACAGATGACATTGGTTTCATGCACTGGATTATAGTTTCATAATTTGAAGTTCTATAGAATAGTTTGCAGTAAAACACAAAGTGAAAACATGTATTCTCATAGTTTAACAATAGGATTTTTAATTCAATAGTAAAATGTTTAGACAATAGGTATGCACCTGGCTAATTTTCTCGTTATTTGGAAACATATACACAAGAATATATGCATATCTCATATATACATATATCATAATATATATAAACCCTAAAGAAAAAGGCATTAGTTTTCTTATACTAAAAACATTTTTATTAACATCTATAGCTATGCAAAGAAGAGCTTATCTGAAACCTTCACAAAGCACATTTTTCAAGAAAAGAATAGTGTTTTATCTCTTTTTATAGGATACTATTTTATTAGTCTATTATTTAATAAAATATAAAACATATAATTATCTCATTTTTGATATATATAAATGAAATATTCCTTACTTCCATTACTAGCCTGACTGGAACAAGTTAACTGTAAATTTTGTAACTCAATGCATTTCCCACTTTCACATATAGAGTTGTCATATATAAGATCTAACTTAAAATTATACCTATAAATTATCAGCACTTTAGTGCCTAAAAGGTATGTATGTACATAATTTGAATAATAGAAAATTCAGGGACCATGTATTCAATAAAATATATGGTATTAAAAGGCGTGCACAAATTGCTTCAGGGCATCTATCAAGCAATTATTCATTTTTAGAGGGTGGTAGTAGAAATGAATTAACCGAATCATCAGTGGAAAAAGGGAATGGTATGTAATAACAACAAAATTTGAAATACTTTTGGAAAAATAACATTTGAAATAGTAAAATTTTATCAATTATTTTGTACATTTAATGAAGTCTTGAAAATCTTTTCATCTCAAGAGATCTAAAACTGCTAAATCAAGAGTTGGCTAGAATTTTATGAGAGGATGAGATAGAATTTATTTTTCTAATGTTCCAAATTTTAAAAAGACAGATGGAGTGATAGCTCCTTGTATGCAGTATAAAGCACACATTACTACATTTCCTGAGTAACTAGGAACTGGTAGAACAGATCTATATTAAAATTAGTCCAGTTGAATCCAAATGGAGTCTATATCTTGTAAGCAATCATATCTGAGTCAAGTGATACCACTACTATGATTTCTAAGCCATTAAGTAGCCCTTATGAGAAACATTGATTCCTTAAGATTAGCTATTTATAATACTCATAGATTTGTGGCAGAACTTTCATGGAGAAATGCCTTGAAAGCCTTCAAGGTGAAGCCAAACTTAATAGAAGGATAGGAAACTATCATTATGGCACGAAGATATTTATTATTACACATTTAATAGAAAACGTTCCATTTTTCAGGTGACCTAATTTATGCCATATTGTCACTATAGAAATGTAAATTTGTATTTTGTTCTGGGTTCAATGGATTCTTTCTTGGTTAAAAGAGCAGAAGCAGAGGGTACATGGCATCTCTAAATCTTCTGCCCAGCATAGCAGTTATTGCTTCCAATTCAGCAGCCAAGTCACTAAGCCAGACAAAGTGATTCCTCCATTCACACCCACAGCCATAAACAACAGTCACCTTTAGGGAAATCTTCATACACTGCTTGCTTTTCTATGTCTGTCCATCAAGCAAATGAGCAATCTATTTCTGCCGTGGTACACTCCCACCTCAATGAATCCCTAGGCATCTGCCACTGTCAATTTGTACATCAGCAAGCAAAACCACAAATAGATCCAATTTGTCCAATTTTGTAGGAGGATTTTCAAGTAGTTTCCAATATACCTGTTCAGTTGGTTGTAGTGAAGAGACTCAGTTCTGAAAGGAACTTTAGAATACGTAACTGAGTACTTAGGATACTCTAGAAGAATTTATGAGATATCCTAGGACAACTCAACTGCATATGCATAACCACATATTATGGTGAATTGTAACTCAGTTATGAGAAAAAGTTACAGATAGTGAAGAGAAATTACACTCAATCCGAAATTTACCTTATCTTTATAGTAGCCCATGAGAATGTCTCACAGATAATAGAGTCTATCATAGAAGCAAAAAACAAGACTGACAGCTTTATGTTAGATATTTATACAGCATATACTACTGGAAAATTTGACACACTACCTGATACAAAAAAATTCAATTGGAAAAAATAGGAATAATAATTAAGTTTTTAAAAAATTACCTTATACATCTTGCCTTTGATCCTTAGGGATATACCTAATAAAGTTATCCAATCAATTATTAAACTTAAATCGCATTTACATAGGTTTCCCAGTATGTCTAGATTAAGCTTTGGTAATGAATATAAAATCATTTCTAAAAAGCAAAATTTCTAGATGCATGAATGGCATTACAATAAAGGCATACTTTAAGAAGTATATTAAAAAAGAGTTTTAATATACTGTATTCTATATTAAGGAACTATAGTTCTATAATTTTGATATTTTACTATGATTCCTGAAATGAGTGATACAGTTGCAATTACACAAAACATAGAAGCATATTATATTAAAATATTTTTATTAAAATATCTTAAGCATTATTTAATAAAGTAATACTACTTTAGTTGAATTTAGGCAAAAACTATCTGTAGATATAAAAGATTTTTATTTCATTCTGTCAACTGCATCAAAGAAGCTGCTCTATAATGATATGATATAAAGGAAATTTGTAGTGCATTTGAGGAAAAAATATGAGGACAATAAAAAGGAATATTTTTCACATAACAATGGGAGCTTAGCGTATATTTTATTACCTATGAAACAATGTCTCCAGACAGTAACCTTTAGTATTAAAAATTATTAGAGTACCTCCTGAGGGTAACTGTAAACAATTTTTACAAAGAGAGGTAATGTTTAATGATACAGAAAAAGGGGAGGAGCAAACCTGGAATCATGGAGGTCTTGAAACAAAGAAGCAATTGTAACAGCAACTCAAGCCTTGTATAAAAGAATTTTATAGGCTGTGCTTCTTGTCAACTGTTACCTAAGTCTAGCTGGAAAGTATCTGCACAAAAGGGAGAATAATTTGATGAATACAATGGGAAAAATATGATTCTTAACTATATAGCACAGGAAAAACAACTGTAAGAATTTTGGAGAGCACAAAAATACTTTGCTAAAATTTAGCCGAGTTTGAAAGAATTTCCATCAAAATGGACTTAAATGCAAAAAGGGGTGGTATAGCAAAGTGAATATTAATTACTTACTCCTTAATAGAGATTGTAGAGAATCAATGATTTACAGAAAATGACATCTAATGATAACTCTTTTTTGGGTCCTCTTTATAAAAGAAAATATCAACTTCTTTCCACTCACCTATTTTTAAAAATAATGAAAAATATAACAATTTCCTCAGTAAATACATCAAAGTTGACTCCATAGGGAAGAATGAAGGAGAAAGAACTGATGACAGAAAAAGAAAAATGAGAGGAAGGGAAGAAAGTAAATACATAAACCAAAAAATACATGTAGTAGAAGAGAGACAGTAAGCTAGACAAGTATTTATATCTGGACAGTCAGCTTTAGAATGCCAATGTCTACTTAAAGCCCTTTGATGGTATATTACTTGGTTAACTACTATCTATAACTTCCTAACTACTCAAAATATTAAATCAAAAATCATGAAACTATTAAATCATGTAATATTAAGTCATTTATAGTAATTATCCACAAACACCAATAGGAAAACTATCATTTTTAAAAAAGAAGAAATGTGATTGATGACTTGTTAAAATAAAGCAGAAGGCTGAATTGTTCACCACTGATTTTATTATTTTAGATTTATATGTTTTATAGTAATAATAACTTAAGGTAAATAATTAATACTAAAATTGCTTAGCCCAGGATATCAACAACATGTTTTGAGTTTATCTATTTAACATTTTCTAGTTTCAATTTTACATAATTAGCAGCTACTTTTTTTGTTGTTGTTTTGTTTCTGAGTCACAAATTGTATTGCTAGACTGAGGATGAATATAAGCAACCTGATTAATCATATGGAATTAGCACATATTATGACACAATACTTATAAGAGTATTTATCCCACTTGTAAAATGTTGACTATATAATATGGATTTCAGAGTGTTAGGAAAAACACATGTAGAGATTAACATGAAGACTGACAATTCTTGAGACAGAAAACTTATAGCTATTTATTATCTTTTACGCAATTATAAGGAGTTTAGAGTTTTAGTTGTCATGATGTGGAGGTAATGCAGTTTGTAATGACTATTTTCTGGGTAGGCTGGTGAGTGGCCATTTAAAGCAGATATTATCATATCAAAAGAACTTTCCTTCAAAGAGGGATGACACAAAGATAAGGAAGTTTATTTGACTTGTCATAAGCTTGCAAGGCTCAAATTCAAATAATTCCCAGAAAGCTACAGAATAACTAGAATTCTGAACAAATTTGATATTTTAAAATTTTTAATTTAAAAAATGTATTTTAAAAATACTAAATATATGTTTACAGATGGAACATTGGGTAATAATTTGGCATGCCACAATACCCCAATATATTTCCAGAGATTGATGTTGTAGACAAAATTTATGATAGGAATTCAACAAAATTTGGAAATAACAGCTTATTACATTTTAAATGACTAAAAATTTTAAAAAGTTAGGCTCCTAAACATTTCTTCCTTCAAACTGAAAATTATGACTACAATTTCAGCTTATTATGGTGATAATGGTGTAGAGAACTCTTCATATCTAAACATATGAGTTGCCATAATAGCCGTATTCAAAAAATTCAAATTGTAGTTTTAAATATCTTTAATCTCAAAAATAATTAAAATAAGTGAATTAAGAATTCAATTCAGCAGATTAGAAAAAAAGCACATTGCATACCAGAAGACAAGTAGAAAGTTGTAAAAGATAAATATCTGAAATAAGTTATTTATATAATACATAATTTTATATTTATATACAATTAAGTATATTTTTATATAATTTTAAAAATGAATAAAATATTGTTCCAATAAAAGCTACCAACTTGTTTTATGATCATTGTCCTCTGTACATAATTGATGAGCATCTTACTAAAGCTATTGATCTCATTCCCCATGGCTTTTTCGAGTGGAGGTTATGAGAGTTAGGTTTCTGTCTCCTGAAATTAAAAGTTTTAATGAATTCAAATGGACAATTAAACAGAAAATAAAAATGACCTCTGACTTTCTTAACAATATTAATAATAATATCAATGTCAAAGTTAACAATGATTGACATTTAAATGTATGTGCTTTGCTTTACGACCCTTTTAATCTTTGCAACAAAATAAACTAAGAATTCGGTACTTTCCTTAAGTTCTTTTCCAGATGAAGCGTCTGAAGCATGGAAAGATCATATAATTTGCTCAAAATCAAAATGTGTTTAGGTTTAAAGTTTTGTTTTTTTGTTTTTATATTTGAGTTGAAACTGTAGCGAAAACATAGATGTTGTTTTGGGTCAGGTTTTCCCTCTTTAGAGGAAGCTGGTCTGCAATGTTATGCAAGGGTGAAGAAAGGCAGTATAATACATTTGTCATAGCTATTACAAATTTGACTGTGGATTCAGACTCCTGATAGATGTAAAACAACTGCATGTGTTCACAGTTCATAGTTTTCCATATAATAACAATAAGTACTAAGAAGGAAATTTTAAAAGTCGCCATAGGAAAAAATTAAATTAACTTAAAACTCTAAATGAAGAAAAACATAAGAATACTGAGAACTTGAGGAAATGGAAAGATACAGTATAACTACTGTGAAAATATCAATTTTCTCGAATATAATAGCTAAATAAAAACACAAGAATATAGTGAAGACAAAGTTGAAAATGAATACTAATGAGGTAAAGTGTGTTTATATATAACAATTATTTAAAAAGTATAATAATTAAGTGATATAGAATTAGCATAAAAATAAATAGATAAATAGAACATAGCAATTTGAAAGGAGAAATATATTTATGTGAACACAAACACATATATACACACATACATGCACACTTGCTCAAAGCTACATTTGAAATCAGTGTGATAATTTAAAATAGTAAATGCTTTTCTTAATACATGGAGACTTAGGATTCCACTTAATACTATACAATGTAATTAATTTGGGTAGACTTAATATTTAAATAATTTTTAAAAATTAAACTATGATATTACTAGAACTCTATATGTGATAAAAATTTAAATAATCCTAATTAAGAAGGATATTAACGGTATTCCAAAATTGAATATTACAGAAAATATTGACAGACAGGAATAAAAAGCATTTGCCACAGGAGTACATGAAATAAAACAAATCACAAAAACAGCAAAGACAAAATCAACCAAGGAGACAAAAGACAATCTGGAAAAAAATTTGAAAATATATTAAATAAGATAAATATCCTTAATAAAGGAGAATTTTCTCAATTGACAACTAACATTCTTAAATATGTGCAAACATTTAGCATAAGCTTAACAGACATTTAGTGATGTTTGTAATAGCAAATAATAGAAAATTGTGTAGATCAAGATGGTCTTAATTATAACTCATCATATATACATAGCCATTAAAAATGTTAAGGCACATTTTACAACCCTTAAAAATGTTTACTGTATTGTTCCATTGGGGAAAACATGTTCTAAAAATTAGCTACAACTCGCATCCCACAGAAGGGAATAGGAAAAAGCCAAACATAGTTTTTCTATGTAGTCAGGGGAATCACTAGAACAAGAAAGCAATGCTAGTCAATTCCATTGACTAGGAAGCCATGGGATTTTCCTTAGATTATATGGCCTAAAACACTTTGATAAGTAGAAGATGAATTCCAAAAAGGTACTTTATTCAGCATAAATGTGGAGCACAGAAAAAAAGTGGAATAGAGGAAAACTTCATGCTGCAAAGAAACACATGGAGTGTGGAAAGTGCAAAATTAAAACAAACAAACATTCAATGTAGACCACAGAACCACAGTAGTGACAATTCAGGAGGAAAAGTAGAAATCTCTTTAAGAGAAAAGTCCTTGAAATAGAATGAGCATTCCCTGGCTTTTCTTGAGTTCATAAAAAGTATATAAGTAGAAAGTGAGAAAATCTATAAACCTCTGCAATATAATCACGAAAAAGAAAGAAATTGATAAAATCGAGAAAAAGTAGAAAGCAGGAATGAGCTATAACTAATATTTGAATATTTACTTCATGGAAAACACTTTAAGTAGTACATTTTATTTATCTTCAGACTCTCCTATCTGTGTAGAATTTAAAACATGTTAAAGATGAGGAAACTAAGTTTCAAAAAATCTCAAGAAAACCCCAGTGACTTAACATGCTCACAGCTAGTAAATGAAGAAGCTAACTTCAGAATCCAAGTCTATCTGACTAGTCTATATCCTAGGATTTTTCCACCCCGCCTCTGTGCCCCCAGCAGAGTTCCTAGACAGTAGTGGTGCTTAATAAATATAAGCAATGCCACTGACACCACAATACTAGTAAGCAGGTGCCCATTCAGTGATGGTAATACAATTTCAGTATTGATTAGGGCTGAGTTAAAAATGGATGCCATTATTTGTCAACCATATTTATAATTTATTTTGTGAGGCAGAATATGTACAGGAGAATGGTGGATTTAGACAAGAATAACTTGGGAACCATTCAAAAATATTTCTGAAAGAGAAAAGATAAGAAAAATAAGATGAAATTTATAGCCAATTTTGCTCATGAGGTTTTGGATGCAAAATTCAGCAGTGACTCATACTCAGAGTATCTAAAAATAAGGTTTGGAAGGTGACACTTTCCTCTTTAAAAGTTTGTGAAAACCTTTTTTTAGTCTTTGCTTAATAATGTGTTTTTAAAAAGTATATAAGGCATTTAAATCCATTTGTGAAACATTTATCAAACAAATGCCCAAAATTATTTTCATGCATCGTTAGAACTCAAATCATACACCTTACTAATTCTGCAAGTCTTAATTGATTCTATGTACACTCTTTAAAAATTGCACCTCTGTGAGAGTCACTTAGGCTACTAGAAATGAGAAATTTATTTTCTAAAGTGCTCTTCCAAAGTTATGTGCTCAGAAAATCTGGAGACTTGTGCAGAATGGAGTGATTATTAAGTTAACTGACTGTTGCAATTACTTATACCTGGATTACAAATATACTTATTAATATCGAGTGCTAATTACCCATCTTAATGAGTCAAAATCTCTTGAAAATTATATCAGTGAAAAATATGTTAATTGCTATTACAGTAGATATGGAATTCATGTCAATGAAATTGTAGATATAAATTCGGTGTTTTCTGGTTCAATATTCTACCTTTTTTTCATGGTGCTAAGAGCAAAAGCATAAAACCTAGTGTTATCATCAATTATTTAATTTCTTCTTCCCTTCCCCTTCAATTATTTGATTTTTTTCTCTTTCCTTCCTTGCTTGCTTTTATTCTTCCTTCCTTCCTTTTCTTCTTTTTTCTTTTTTGTAATCAAGAACTTGTCTAAATACCTTCTAAAGAAAGTATTTTGGCATGTGTATTGAGCATATTTTTATGGTCCAAATTTATAGGATACTAACTGGATGATGTATCTATAATTGTAATGAGAGAGGGATTTTTGAGTCTACTACATTTGAAACCACTGGTGGCATTACTGTTATTGTGCAAAATACTGTCCCTATTTTCTTGGATAGCTGTCAAGGAAAAATTATTTCAGATTTTCAAGCAACAGTAAAATAAATGGAGTCAGATTTTTTTTTCCAGCATAATACCAGAGGAGACTTGTGTAAGACTCCAGAGGACATTCAGAAAATTTTTGTTTGCAGCCAGTGAATAAACCAAAGCCTTTCAGTTGTGTTTTATTGTCAACTGAGAGATATTGGCAAGGATGCACAATGACTGTGAACCTTCCCATGAAGTCCCTGAATTCACTGAACCCAGCAAAATGCTTAATGGGAAACATATTCCCAATCACGCCTTTGACACATATGCTTGAATTCTTATGTGAATTATTTATATAAAAGCAAGTGCATACATATATATATATATGTATATACTTTATTATGCAGCTGTGTTATGAAAACTAACTTAAATCTTATTATCTATTATAAGGTTTGTAGCATGCTTTCCTGAATCATCTACAGGAGAATTTAAGCTCAAATTCCAGAGGTTTCGACTTCTTTTTTACCAAGGGATTGGTGACAGAGCTATGAAAGTACTCTATAGAGGTGTAGCAAAAGATAAATGAGTTCTTTCAAGGTCTTTTTATACTTGGATTTATTTTTAAAATGAAGGGGGATACTTTGTTTCTTAAATATAGTATATAGAACATTTCATGATGATGAGGAATCTCAGAAGGATTGAAGAAATTCCAAGGATGAAGCTATGGTCTGAATGCTTGTGTATCCTAAAATTCATAGTTTAAAATTAAAATTCTTAATGTGATCTTATTAGGTGGTGGGACCTTCAGTACGTGATTAAATCATGAGGGCAAAGCCTTCATTAATGGAATTAGTGCCTTTATGAAAGAGACCCAAGGGAAATAATCCCAACCCTACTCCCCACCATATGAGGTTACAAGAAAAAGGAAGTTGGACTTCCACCAGGCACTGAAACTTGATCTGCCACCTCACAGCCTCCAAAAGTGTGAGAAATACATTTGTTGTTTATATTCTGTCCATTCTATGGTATTTTGTTATAGCAGCCCAAAGAAGGACAGACAATCTTAAGAACACTTCAATATATGCTTTTACAAAGTAAAGCCAGACTCAATTCATGTAAGCAGAATTGCAACAATTTAGGGGCTTGATACCAGATTTCTCTTAGGAAGTCTTTTTGTGCCTTAATATTCAATAAAACGATGACCTATCAAAAACTTTATTAGGCTTGGCACAGTGGCTCATCCCTGTAAACCTAGCACTTTGGGAGGCCAAGGTGGGAGGATCACTTGAGCCAGGAGTTTAAGACCAGCCTATGCCCAGGGAGACCCCATCTCTACCAAAAAAGAAATAATAATAATTAATTAATTAATTAATTAAAAAATAAATTTAGAAAAAAATAGCCAGGCATGGTGGTGTGCATACACACCTGTGGTCCCAGCTACTTAGGAGGCTGAGGTGAGAGGGTGGCTTGAGTCTGGGAAGGCAAGGCTGCAGTGAGCTATAAGAGCACCACTACACTCTATCCTGGGCAACAGAGCAAGACCCTGTCTCAAAAACAAAACAAAATGATAACAATAACTTTTATTAACAAAGCACCAAGATATATTTATTTTGAGTATAGATAAGAAAGTAATATAGGGGCCACTACTATTTTTCAGATGACTTAGAAATTCATTTTAAAGGACACATTTTCTAGACAGGTATATATTTGTACTTTGTTAAAATTTTTAAACACCTTTTTAGTCATTCCAGTTTAGAGAATGCTAAAGACATAATGGTCCAAAATCTTGCCAAATCTCATTTTAGTAGAATTGGAAACATACTAAACAAAATGTTTTTCCTTGAGGAGCCCAGCAGGTTGATTTCTTGTTTTCAATAGGCACATTTGATATATTCTTTTACAAAATGGAGAATTCTCCTCCTTGGCTTCTCATCTGATATGATGAACATATAAATTATTAACCAAATCATCAAATCAGGTCAGTTTATAGAAAAAGTGGAAGTGCTATTAATAATTGTTCAGAGACAATAAGCGTAAATCAACGTAGTCCTAGGGAATCCAGGAAGTGTGGTTACCCCAATCATATAGGATAATGTTCATTTTCTCTCATAAAATGCCCTAGAATGCAATTGTACAGAAGAATGAGAGATTCCTTTCTGCTCAAAAAAAGACCCATATTCTTCTTTTCATCAAGGACACACAGCTAAACCACATTTCCCAGGCTTCCTTATCTTTCCAGCTAATTCATTGTGAACAGGAGTTTCAGGTGCTATTTCCACATCAGGTGCTATGTCCTGTAAAAATCTTTCACTCTTTGCCCTCTATGTTCTTTTGT
This sequence comes from Pan paniscus, assembly GCF_029289425.2. Taxonomy (NCBI): domain Eukaryota; kingdom Metazoa; phylum Chordata; class Mammalia; order Primates; family Hominidae; genus Pan; species Pan paniscus. The sequence goes on along the minus strand of NC_073252.2, from coordinate 90,116,986 downwards.
TTGTTTGTTTTGTTGAGACGGAGTTTCGCTCTTGTTGCCCAGGCTGGAGTGCAATGGCGTGATCTCAGCTCACTGCAACCTCCACCTCCCGTGTTCAAGAGATTGTCCTGCCTCAGCCTCCCGAGTAGCTGGGATCACAGGCACACGCAACCATGCCCAGCTAATTTTGAATTTTTAGTAGAGGCAGGTTTCACCATGTTGGTCAGGCTGGTCTCGAACTCCGGATCTCAGGTGATCCACCCACCTCGGCCTCCCAAAGTGCTGGGATTACAGGCGTGAGCCACTGCGCCCGGCCTGCCTCTATGTTCTTTATCCCTTCTGGAAGTCTGATATGGCTATACATTCCAAGGTAACATTGGAAACCATGTTTTGATGATGTCAGAGCTTCTGTTAGTCTGTTCTTGATTGAGTGTATGGAGAATAACCCTGTCAACCTGTTTTACCTATACAGCAGTTTACCTTAGCAAGAAGTAAACTTCTTAGTGTTTGTTTTGGGTTAAATTGTTTCCCCCCAAAATGACATGTTGAAATCATAATCCCCAATAGATCAGAATGTGATCTATTTGGATATAGGGCTGTTAGAAATGTGATTAGTTAAGATGTGGTTATATTGGAGTATGGTAGGCCATTAATCCAATATGATTGATGTCCTTATAAGAAGTGGGAAGTTTGGGTACAGACATAGACACACAAAGAGAACATCATGTAAAGACATGAAGACAGACACAGTGGGAAGACAGCCATAAATATGGAACCAGAGACTGGAGTAACACTTCCACAAACCAAGGAATACCGGCTACCCGAAGCTGAAAGAGGCAAGAAAGGATTCTCCTGTCTAGCAGCTTTGGAGGAAGCATGACCCTATCAGTGTCTTGATTTGAAACTTCTAGCATCTAGAACAGTGAAAGAATAAATTTGTGTTGTTTTAAGCCACCCAGTTTGTGGCACTTTGTCTCAGCATCCCTAGGAAAGTGATACAATTTTTAAGTCATTGTGGACTTTTTTGGGTTTATTCAGTATAGCAATTAACATCACTTAATACACAAGGAAGAGCCATGGTTTTGACACTGGGATTTTAAAAAATTATTGTTCGTGTGACGGGATGAACAAGCTTTGAAATTGGAACAGAGGTCACAGTGAGACAAAAGCAATTCCCCAGTTTCACAGTTGAAGCAATTCTACTTCCCTATAGTTGTTTTGAGGTATTTCCAAGCAATGAATAATTTGTGATTAGTCATTTTCTCTCAGAATCAAATAGCCTTGCCAAGAAAGGGAGTTATTAAACAATCCCCATGACTGGTTAGCAATTCTCTCTTTAAGTATGTGAAAAGTCTTGTTTGGTAACCATCTATGCTTAAATACAAAAATTAAATCTAATTATTTTGAAATTTCTTTGCTGCCCCAAATATCAAAAACACAAGATTTAAGCAAGCTCCAAAATTGCTCAATAAATTTTTTCTGTGCCAATTCTTATTGCATAAGCTGCTTTCCTCTCTGGCTACTAACCCTACACCTTAACCACGTAAACTCTGAAACTAAGACTCATGTCTTAAGAAGTATTTAAAAAACACTAATTTCTAAAATAGGTGATGTAATGCAGTTATTCAGAAGGAAAAATATCTCAAAGACATTTAAGTAGCAATCCATTTGAAAACAGTAGGCTGTGAACTGTTTATGAAAAGCTTGTGGCTGGAATGGGTTTCCACCGTTACGTAAGAAAGACCGAAATGTACAGAGTAAATTTTACAAAAGATCAGAAAAAAAAAAAAAAGGGAATAAAGCTTTATGGCTGCATTTAGCATTGGAAAAGGGGCAAACTGGTAACCATAACTAAATATCTGATCTGTTTTACCACAATCAGTAAAACTTGTATCTATTTACCACTGGGAATAGAACAAAAGCATCTGTGGTATACTAAATGAATTAACAACAATAAAAATGACAACAAATCCCTGAGATAAACAAACAAGATCTAAGCTGACAACCACATAGGAATTATGTAAAGAGCAGTAATATCTGATGCAGAGGATGGGGTACCCCTGAACTGCATTCAAAAATTGCTAACACATGGCAGCCTACAGCAAGTGCTCAGCCAGCTCCCTGCCAGAGAAACATGCCTTATCTACAGGTTATAGAACAAACACAGATGCAGCAAAACGAGTCACCAGAGGAAAACAAAAACCTAAATTGAAGGTAAATGAAGCTTTGTGCACATGCATGACAAGAAATCCATTGAGCAAAACTAATTTTATAACTGTGCCAGAATGGCTGTCTTTTATGTTGGGAATAGGAAACAGGAGGGAAAGGAAAGTCACATAATAGTAGACCTTGAAGTGTACTAAGATAGAGAATACCTTCTGTACTGGAAGAAAAAGGAAAAAGAAAAAAAAAATGTATTCTAAGAGTTAAAATTCATCTACAGAGCTCTAAAATGAAATAAAGATATATTGGTACATATAAGAGAGAAATAAAAAGATGTATAAAAAAGAAAATACTGAGAATAAGAAAAGTGTTCAATGGAAGTTGTAAGAAAAATACAAAAGATTCTAGAAAAATGGCTTCCTTTGTAATGCACACAAAATGATATAAAAATCAATCATCACCAGGAATATATTTTTATAAAGTTGCTCTCTAATTCTTTCTGTTTTTAAAGTTTCCGTGTAACTATCTTATTTTATTAGAATCAATTATTAGCACTGAAGGAAAATTAATTTCTGAATTGTATACTGGCATAGACATTTCTACTCATTCAAAACAAAAAGTCTGTGAAACATTTCTTGCCCCTTTAACTTAATGCAGCTTCTGCAGAATGCACATACATTTGTGTGTCTATAGGATAGTATTACCACAAATTTCTTGAGGCAGAGGGCTATACATTAGTCCCTTGACTAAAATTAGTTTAGTCCCTAAAATTTGTTTAGGATCTCTATACTATTTTTCACTTATATTAAAAGCAGAGCTCTTTAGGACTAATTTCTTATCAGAGAAAAAAGTGGGATTTTCATACCTCACTATGAGTTAAGTTTAGTTAGCAACTTTGATGTGAATTCACCTTAGCTTCCTTGTCTTTTTAATGAGGCAATGTGATTGAATGAATTTAAGTATTCCAAATTCCTTTTCCAAGTGTGTCAATAGCATGAAGTGACCTTGGAGAGGATCTTGGCTCATACATAATAGTGTCTTGGTAGAAAGCCATTTGGCCCTAATCGAGTAGTGGATCAGCTCATCCTGCCCATTTGCCACAGACCTGCTATCTTGGACACATGCTGCCCAGATGAACATTCCTGGTTTATAGCCCTAAGTGCTGGCTCCTAAGAGGAGGGAAGGAAAGTGAAAATCACTCTCTCTCCTGACACTGATTTCCTCTGAGTAAAATCTGTCTTCATTTAATTTGTTTAGAAGTCTTATATAGGTTAAAGAAGCAAGTTCAATCAGTGAAGCAATCTAAACTGGAGTTTTCTAAAATAGCAGACTTGCAATGAAGAGCTTACTGTACAATTAGGAAGGGATGAGAATGCATTTGCTAAAATTTGTTGATCTCTTTAGGAATGGAGATAAATTTGGGTGCTTATGAGAGAAAACTATGATACAGTTAGACCAGATCAATGAAGACTATATGGTAGAAAGGCCCTGTAGCTTTTTCTTATTCTTTTCTTATTTTTCTTTTCTTTGTGGAAGGAAATAAAAAATAAGATGCCAATGGGAAAACAACAAGAGAAGCTAGTGGCCAAAAGAAAAGCAAAAGGCTAAAGATAATGTATTTGTCATCTAACAAATGAGGTTCTCTGCTTATTAAAATTTTCTGATAAAAAATAGAAGCAAAGTCGTTTATTTGAATTTTGATTCTTTGAGAAAAGTAACAGAAAACAAGGGACTTTTCAGTAGAGAATGCAGCCCATAATGCTGAACCTTCTCAACTGGTGATTCTAAACACCTCAGAGTAAATAAAACCTTTAAATTCATTTATATTAAATCTACTAGTGACCCTAGGGCTAATTTGAGCCCAGAATCATGATCTGTAACTTATAATACATTTTGATTCTGTAAGAAAATAATCCATATAGGGCATAAGAACTTTTAAAGTGGAAGTTTGTTTACGGTACTGTAACTCCTGTTGAGTTTTTTTTTTTTTTTAATTATACTTTAAGTTTTAGGGTACATGTGCACAATGTGCAGGTTTGTTACATATGTATACATGTGCCATGTTGGTGTGCTGTACCCATTAACTCGTCATTTAACATTAGGCATATCTCCTAATGCTATCCCTCCCCCCTTCCCCCACCCCACAACAGGCCCTGGTGTGTGATGTTCTCCTTCCTGTGTCCATGTGTTCTCATTGTTCAATTCCCACCTATGAGTGAGAACATGCGGTGTTTGATTTTTGTCCTTGTGACAGTTTGCTGAGAATGATGGTTTCCAGCTTCATCCATGTCCCTACAAAGGACATGAACTCATCATTTTTTATGGCTGCATAGGATTCCATGGTGTATATGTGCCACATTTTCTTAATCCAGTCTATCATTGTTGGACATTTGGGTTGGTTCAAATCTTTGCTATTGTGAATAGTGCCGCAATAAACATATGTGTGCATGTGTCTTTATAGCAGCATGATTTATAATCCTTTGGGTATATACCCAGTAATGGGATTGCTGGGTCAAATGGTATTTCTGGTTCTAGATCCCTGAGGAATCGCCACACTGACTTCCACAATGGTTGAACTAGTTTACAGTCCCACCAACAGTGTAGAAGTATTCCTATTTCTCCACATCCTCTCCAGCATCTGTTGTTCCCTGACTTTTTAATGATCGCTATTCTAACTGGTGTGAGGGCTAATATCCAGAATCTACAAAGAACTCAAACAAATTTACAGAAAAAAAACCAACCCCATCAACAAGTGGGCGAAGGATATGACCAGACACTTCTCAAAAGAAGACACTTATGCAGCCAAAAATCTCCTGTTGAGATTTCTATGACACTGTGGTTTGTCAAACTGGTGAAGCTGAACTACATTTCCAAGAATGTTTCTGGTTAAGACTGGTCACAAGACAAGTGTGTGTGAGATTTGGAAGGCAGAAAGGAAGCAATGGCCATATTTATTCTTGGGAGGTTGAATTAGATTGTGCATGTCTTTGTAGAGCTGCTAGATCATCTTGTTGATTTGGGCAACAAATGATTCCAAAGGCCAGTCCTCTTGAAATTTCTTCCATTATAACCTCCAAATTATTGTGTGAGAAGGGCAAGGGGATAGTCAGAGAACATCATGGATTCATTCCAATGAGAGATAAACAGCAAGTTCCAGGTTGTTCCTTGGGTGCCCTGGTTGTCACTGCTCTTCCCCACTTTCCCTCTGACTGCCAATCCAGTGACTTCACACTTAGCACCAGATGAAGAAATAGCCAAACCAAGATTGTTTTAGCAGCTTCTACAATCATGTAAGGTTGCATTGCTCTACACATCTATCATTCTACAACATTTCTAGTAGTTCTGAATGAATGCTGTTCTCCCTAAATGCTTTGCTGTATTTCTAATTCTGGTATATATTATAATCTACTTCCTTAGACTACCATGCTGTTTTTTACATTATACTGTTACATTTTCTCATTAATATACACGAATTAGGTTGTTTTGATCTTACATCAGAAAAAAATGGATTATGCAACTAAGAACTTACTAGTACCTTCACCACCTAACAATATTCTACCTCCTTCTTCAGATTAAACTCAGTTCTCCATTGTTCCAACTTTCTACTCCTAAAGGAGACATCAGAAGTTATATCTTCTATACTTTATATCACTTTCTTTTTCTTAAAGTCCATTCAGAGAAGTGAGCACTTGATCCTATCTGTTCAATTGTTTATTTTAATTAGAATGGTTAGTCTAGTAATATATGAGATTGCAATTAACAGTATTCATTAGGAAATTCTATACAAAATATAACAAAGTTCTATTGAAGTAGCTTTGACTTAGTTTAAGGTTGATTCATTTTCTTCTGCCCCAAGTCTGTTCTTGTTTTAAACTGCTGTCTCAAATTAACTAATGATAGCATTACTCTAACATTTTTTTGTATCTTTTTAAAATTGAAACATAATAGCTGTACATATTTTTGGGGCACATGTGATATTTTGATACATGCATGCAATGTGTAATTATAAAATCAGAAGTAATTGGGATATCCATCACCTCAAACCTTTATCTTTTCTTTACGTTGGGAACATTCCCACTCTTCTTCTCTAGATAGCGTTACTTCTTTATTTATCTAAATTGTTTAAAGCATACCAGACTCTTATCATTATTTCAAAAAATTGGTTCCCCTTTATGTCTCAAAATTTCCTGTTTTAGATTTGACCAGAATGGGATAAGATCGTACGTTTGAAGAATTGTACATCCTTTCTTGGTGTCCCAATTCTAGTTTTACTTAGTTGCTTATGGAGATTCTAGAGAATGTTTGAGCAAACTAAGTAGCTTCTCAAAATAACAACTAATGCTGTTTCACAGGGAATTAGGCAGTTTATCATATTTGGAATAAATTTTCAAATAGAAGAAAAATGCTAACAAATACTCACTGTAACCAGTGTGCAATTTATGGTCAACAGTCATAAACACAAAACAACCAGCATTAAATTTCTTACCCTTATCTTGCAGTAAAAGGATGTTAACAGCTGGCAATCTGTATTTGTTGGAAATTAAATATTACTGAATAAGGTTACAGAAAAATAAAAAAAATCTGCATGATTGAATTCTTTTGTTTAACACATGCTGTTTAACTCAGAAGGTTCTGGACCTATAATAAGCCCAGCTGGTTTCTTATGTTTTAATTATGTTTAAAAATACATTAGAGGTTAAAGTCTAATTTTTAATTTCAATAGTACATGCCTACAGCTTTTTTGGCAGCCAGAATGATATTCAGTTTCATTTGCTTTTGGTATACATATATATTTATGTCTGCATTAAAATGCTTATAAAAATTTAGATAGATCCATATCCAAAAATGGTAATGTGCTTTCTTCCCCTTTGGCAAATGCACACTTAAACTGTGTGATTAGAACAAAACATCAATATTGTACAAAATATTACATAGCATTTACTTAATCTTTATCAGTCATTCTGAACATAAGCCTTATTTAAATTACTAGGTAGAATTAGTCACTCTTAGAAAACTATCTCTATTGATGGACTACCAACAGTGCTAGCAGTGATTATTACTTTTCAAAGATATAACTGAATAAAGCATTTTCTCCATACGATATGCCATTATAGAGTTTATGGACTATGTATTAGAAAGGTTAAAGGCAGACTCCTTCATAACTATGGATTCAACAGTGCAGGTTTGTGACCTTCAAAAGATGAATTTTAATGACCCTGAAATCTCTCTCAAATAAATTAATACATCTATATGCATGAGAAATAAGGGTGAAATAAAATGCCTAAAAAGCTAAATAAAGTAGAAAAGAAAACAGTTAACTTTAGCAGAACAACCACTTTAGTTTTTTATTTCCTCTAGGAGGCAACTTGATGCCAGCTAACCACATGGACATAACAGAAGGTATTGTGGGCAGGAATGTCAATGTGCTTGCTTTTTCTCACCTTAGGAAAGTGGAGCAGGCTGTTAGCCACTAAAATGAATCATCCTATTGGGAAGAAAGTGGTTCACCTTTGCCCCTTTTTCCCAACCCCAGGCCCCAGAGCACTAAATGAGCTAGAATCAGTGCTGCCCAGGTTGACCCTTGGCTTCATAGTTGGAAACTCCACCATCAGTGGAGCCAGCTGCTGCCATGCTCCCTGAGAAGAGCATTTTGCCAAGAGGGACAATTTTTCTTTGAGTCACCACACGACCCTGGCATGTATGATGGTGTCAGTGCTGCTACCACATCTGTGAAGACAAGTTTAAATCTGGGAGACCATTCAAATGCTTGGCCTCAACATAAACCTGAATGTTTCTCCATGGTTTTGCCTCCACTGTTTTAATGTAAGAATTACATTCTCTTCAGCTGTATGGCCAGACAAACATTCCCATCGCAGCAGGGGTGTTTTACAATTTAATTCAAGCAGAGCACAACACAGCAGCAACATACCACCAAAATGGGAGTCCTAGAAAATACTGAAGAGAACCAGCCAGGATGCACTATAGTATTTTTTAAACCTCGTGTGCTATAGGAGCATTTTACAATGTGTATTAAGGGAAAAGATTTTTGGACTATGTCGAAGGGGATAAAATATGATGCCTCTCAGAATTAGCATATTGGAGGTTAGTAAATGAAAAGAACTCTAAAGGGAAAGAAAACCCAGAAATTGGTGTTCGTTCCTCTCTGCATTATTCTCTTCTACATCTGAAAATTCAGTGTGGGTCTCTGCCAAAAATATTGAGGTCGCTGTGTTTCTATGAGTGTGTGTATGTGCTGGGAACTGGGCATGAAGAAGGGGATTTGCATGTTTGTGTAATTTACAAAAGATAAATAAGTTGCCTGTAGTATTAACGCTATGATTTGAATCGGGGAATCAGGGAGGCCCTGATGTAAGGACTCCTCATATTTCCTTGCATATGGCTGTTTAATTTAGTAATACAAAACAAATCAAAACAAGTAGAAAGTCTCTTGCAGCCTTCTTTTGAATTAATATGGGGCCCATAGCAACTGAGATTGGTGCTCATGTTCTCTCCATAGGCTACGGTACCCATTCATTTAATAAACATTTACTAAGACCATACTGTGTGCCAGGTACTAATTTAGGTACTATTCTGCCATCAAAAAGAAACGTCCCTGCTTTCAATGGAGCTTACATTTCAGTGTGGGGTATGAGAGGAGGAAACAAAATAAACAAGTTTTAACATGGCCTATCAAATGGTGATGCACAGTATTAAGCAAAGTAAAAAAGAAGGATAAAGAGAAGAGGGGTGGAGGAAATGCTGTGATTTGAAATATAGTTCTCAAAAGGGACTTTTCATAGAAGATGACGTTTGAACAAAGATTTGAAGGAATTGAGAAGTCAAGCTTGTGTATATCTTGTGTATTCAAGTTGGAGAGAAGAGTAAGTATGAAAGTACAAAGGCTTACAGGCAGCAGTGTGCTCAGAGTGTTTGAGGAATGGGAAGAAGACACCACTGAAGTGGGCAAAGTAGGGTAGAGAAGATGAGTAGGGAATAACCATAAGGATGGCTCTGATATAGGAAGTTATTTAAGCAACATGAGCAGAAGAAAGATGTGATCTGGCTTACGTGTTAAAATAATTAAAGTATTCTATTGAAAATACTGTCTAATACTTCATAGGAAGCAGTAACAGAAATAAAGAGAAACACTAGGAAGCAAATGAATGATTAATTCAGAAGAGACACAATGCAGCATTGAGTGAGGTGCTGACAGTGGAGGAGATAAAGCATGTGAGATTTTTCTCATTTTTGAAAGATTGAGTGAAAAAAATTTTCCGGTGGATTAGATGTAGAATATGAGAAAAGGAGAGAAGCTAAAGACAACCCTCACATTTTTAGCCTAAGCACATGGTAAAATAGAGATGTGTTTATTGACCTAGTGACAACCTTAGAAAAATAGGGTGGGGGCACATATCAGTTTTGAACATATTGAATTTGAAATGACAGATAATCAGTAGTAGATGCTGAGCAGGTAATAGGACATGCAAATCAGGAATTTAGAGACATTGTCTATGTTAAAGGTACAGACTGGGAATTTTACACATAGATAATATTTAAAGCCATACTTCAGGAAACCAAAACTGACACTTCCCCCTGTTTCCACTATAATTGAGCACTTCATACACCATAGTTTGAAAACAAGCAAACAAAACAAAACAAAAACCTGTACATTCTGAGGTTGAAACAAAACTAATAGGATTTCTTTAACTGGTTCTGGTACTCGAAATAATAAAACCTTGGATATTGTTTACAAATCTGGAATTTGTAACACAAAGAAGTAATCCCTGAGTTATGATATATTGATATCTAAATATATGTCATGGCCTTTATGAATATAATAATCATTTCAGAAAGTTGTCTTCCCACTGTGAATAGACTAATGAAAATTTAGTAACTTCGATCGATTTGTAGATTTTCCACCCTTCAGATATGCCCTGTGTTCTTTATTTGGTAAGTCAGTACTCCTGATATCTGACTGTCTCACACACTTGATAAGAAATGTGTTTCCTTTTTCAAAGTGGCATCACCTAGGAGTAAATCTAAATGATGAAGAGGTCCAGTTGAGGCTGGGCAGTAGCTGTCAAACCTGGACTCATGTTAGAAACACCTGGGGATATTGAAAAGCTACCTTTGCCCAGGTTCCATGCCAAACCAATTATTTATGATTCTTTGGAGGTAAACCTCAGGTATCTGTTTCCAAAAGTCCTCAGTTAATTCTAGTGTGTAGCCAAAAAAGTGGTAAAAATCATTGATGTAGAGGTTGCAGAGATAATAAGAAACAAGAAAGGAAGACCAAGAAGAAATGGTGAGAGAGAATTGGCCCTAGAGTCAAGTAAAAATACTGAAGGAGGGAAAAATCAATATATCAAGCACTACTGATAGACCAATAAAATAAGTAATAAAACTTGGTCATTGAATTTGGCAATGTGGCTGTCCTTAGTAAATTTATAAAACATAGTTCAGTAGATTTCAAAGAAAAGAGAGGGATAAGAGGTAGAAAAATAATATATAGACAACTCTTTCAAGGAATTTTTCTCTAAAGGGGAGACCAGAGGAATGCAGGCAAATAATGAGGCTGTGAGATTAAGAAAGATTTTTTTTTCAAATAAAGTACTGGTTTATTATGTATTCGAGAATGAGTCTGTATGTGTAATGAAAAATTGTGTACACATGAATGAAAGAAGCGAATTACTGAAGCAGTGGCTCTGAGTAGAAGATGAGTTGAAGCCAGTGAAGAAATGGTAGATTTGGCCTTAAAAACAGAAGCATAAAATTCTATTCCTGGAGGAGGGAAATTAGGGGCATGTGACTACAGATGCAAGTACATTGGTAGATTTAGAGAAGAAAAGCATATGGAAGCTCTACCTGATTCTCAGTGAAATATGAACAAGGTCATCAAGTTAATGTAATAAAAAGGAAGGCCACTCAGGGTGGGGTCCCCAAATCAGCAGCATACTCATCACCTGGGAGCTCGTTAAAACTCCAGAATTACTGCTCCCACAAGAGACCTATTGAATCAGAATCTGTGTTTTTAATATAAGATCCTCAGGTGATTTATATGCAGATTCAAGTTTGAGAGGCACTGATCTAGAAAAAAGGAGTGGAAAAGTTAAAGGATTAGGGAAATATGGTAGGCTAGCTGACAAGCATTAACGGCCCGCTGGAGGTTAATTATCGCATAACCAATTAGCATAGTTATGAGGTTTTATACAAACAGTTAAAATATGTGGGTCCAGGTTGAAGATTACCAGAGAGTTGCTTTAACAAGAGTTAAATTTTGTCTGAAGAGGACAGAGTGATAAATAAGCAAGAGTTTACAGTAATTTTAAGGAAGTTATGATTAAGAGGTCTGGGGATTTAAAGTGGGGTGATGTAGAAAATGAGAACAGGATAGAGCGAAATGGGAAGGTCAAGGTGTCAGAGGCATGTGAACCAGAGTAACTCCATGTTGAACAGGAGCTGGTTAAAATAAGGCTGAGACCTACTGGGCTGCATTCCTGGATGGTTAAGGCATTCTAAGTTACAGGATGAGATAGGAGGTCGGCACAAGATACCGGTCAAAAAGACATTGCTGATAAAACGGGTTGTCATAAAGAAGCCGGCTGAAACCCACTAAACCCAAGATGGCCACAAGAGGGACCTCTGGTCGTCCTCACTGCTACACTCCCACCAGCGCCATGACAGTTTATAAATGCCCTGGCAATGTCAGGAAGTTAGCCTATGTGGTGGTCTAAAAACAGAAGGCATGAATAATGCACCCCTTGTTTAGCATATAATCAAGAAATAACCGTAAGAATGTGCAACCAGCAGCCCTTGGGGCTGCTCTGTCTATGGAGTGGCCATTCTTTTATTCCTTTGCTTTCCTAATAAACTTGCTTTCACTTTACAGACTTGCCCTGAATTCTTTCTTGCGCGAGATCTAAGAACCCTCTCTTGGGGTCTGGATGAGGACCACCTTCCTGTAACATCTTTCTGGCAACCACAGAAGGGACACAAAGGCTACCTTTGGGTAAGTGGTGGGGTCCGGTAACATCTTTCTGGTGAACCACAGAAGGGACTATACTGAAGAGACCCGAGATCCAAAGGGAAATAATCTGCGAGCACCAATTGGCTGACTGCTTAAGTGGGGTGCATATATCTGGGTAAAGAATGGGGTTGAGGTAGCAGCCTAACTTGGGGGAGTTAGAGTCTCTCCTAAGACAGAGAGGGTTAAAGGATCCTCTTAATAAAAGGCAAGGACGCCGGACGAATCCTGGGTTAGGGGTCTGACTTAGGAGTGTTAGAATCCAGTCTAAGATTTAGGGTGTTAAAAGCCCTTCTCAGTAAAGTCCCTTTTGGCTAGGAATGTGTTTGGCACTACAGGATTTTAACTGCTATTCTCTTTGGAATAATCTGCCTTGCACTCTTTGCTAACAGCTGTGGGTGACAGGATTAGGTATATACAGGATCGTGGGACATGGGGAGCTTTTTCCTCCCTGAAAAGGGGAAACTTGAGAGCTGATGGGACTCCCTGAAAAAAAATCCCTTCACGACAGCAGCCGCCTGAACTTTTCAGTGTCGCTGCAATGGGTGTGTCCCTCTCTGGCCTCCCTGAGCATTTCACATTCCCTACCCCGCTGCATGCAATGCTTTCCTCTCTCTTTTCTATCTTTTCTTTTACTCAGGGCTACCATCTTGCCCAGAGACCACATATTGAAACTCCTGGTCGGAGGTTGAGTTAACGATGATGGGGCAAGTTTGAGCCTTGCCAGTTTGATACTGGGTACTAAGCAGAGTGGTTAATGTCTATGTTTTGTCACAGATATTTTATTCTGGCCAGGATGAAAAGAGATAATTCTCCTTTGTATTTCAGCTTGGCACCCAGGGCTAGGGTCCAGCCGCCAGGTCACTAGGGCCACTCAAAGAAAGGGAACACAAAAGTCTCACGTGCCAGCAAAAGGGTAAGAATTTCTTACTAGTCAGAATTCTAGCCTCTCTCTGTCTCTTTCTGTGTGTGTGTGGGGGGGGGGGGGGGAGGGGGTGGGGGGGATGGGTGTGTAAACTATATGAGGTTTCTTTCTGGTGAGTCATGTCCTTGGGACCTTGACCTTGTAGCCATGTGGCAGTACCTACTCTTGGTCTCCACCATCACAGTGGTGGCTGGGGTTCAGGATTAAATTCCCGGCTTGGGGGATGATCACTTACCTTCTGTCTGTCTATGTATTTATATGTATTATGTGTGTGTAATATAAAAGAGCTTTAATTAATTCGTTCAATAACAAGAGCTTAAATCAAATATTTTGTCAGAAAAGTAAAAAGTGTAATGTCTTTTTGTTCACATGACTTAAGTAATCTCTGGGAAATAAAGACAGCTTTAAAGATTATTGGTAAAATAAAGACAGTTGGTCTAAATTATGCAGGTCAGATATTAAGTTGTACAAAAGCTTTAAGGTCATAAGCTGTTCCTTTGACTTTTGAAAATTGTTCAATGTACCTACTTTGGAGCATTAGATTCTAGATAAGGCCTAGGGACATGTGGAATTAGCCATGCCCCCTAGCTATGCAAAGAAGGTTCCTCATAAAATGCCACTACGACTCATAACTGTATGACTTGCCTACTTTACAACTAGGTAAGGCCTGGGAACATGTGGAGTTAGCCATGCCCCCTATCTGTGCTAGAAAATGTCAGACCTTATCTGCACTTCTGCGTGGTATGTCCTAGGCTAGGCTCCACACCTAGTACATAATCAAAATCGATTACTAACCACACTTTTCACCAAAAGTAAGTCGCTAAGAGTTAACAGTGTAACATGTATTTGAGACTGCTGAAGAAACAGTTCTACATGCAAGGCGTGTAAGTGAAGTGAAATGTGTTTTTGGTGAAAGATTATAAGAAGGCATGGGAATGTGGATTTCTTGCCTAAGTTTCAGGGGTTAAAGAATGTTTTCAGTTAAATAGAATAAAGCTAAAGCTTTGAGCAAGTTATGAAAGGTTTGTGAAAAATTAATTGTAAAAAAATCTATGTGTGAACATATTAGCTAAAGTTAAAGGGGTATTCAGTTTTTCTATAAAAACTTTTATAGAAAAGAACAAAAAGAGCCCTCTTTTGGGGTCTGGATCAGGACCCCTTTCCTGTAACATCTTTCTGGAATGCCCTACTCTGTCTATGGTGTTGTTGCACTTTTACTACTTTACTTTCTTAATAAACTTGCTTTTACTTTGCACTGCAGACTTGCCCTGAATTCTTTTTTGCACAAGATCCAAGAACCCTCACTTGGGGTATGGATCTGGACGCCTGTTCTGTAACAAAGATGTTGTGGTTTCTAGCCTGGGGGAAGTTAAAGTACTGTTGGAGTTGTGGTACTACATGGAATGAACTGGAAATATTTTCCTCATCTCTTCTTAATTATAATTGATTGCTAAGAGTGGCATTTTACAAGATTGCTTAACTTTCTATTTTTCTTTTAAATTCATTTCTCCTAAGCTGAACATTACTCATTTTCCTACTACCCTGAGTCTATTTTTCCCCTTAATTATAGGGTTATATCTCAAAGTGTTTTCTCTGCCACTTCTTGACTTTTTCACCTGTACCCCTAGTATAGCAGTTCCCAGCACATACACACACTCATAGAAACACAGCGACCTCAATCTCTTGGAGAGCAAGAGCTCAAAAGAAGCAACTACTTATTGTAACCACCCAAGGGGTTCCTCCTGCCCACTGCATAAAGAAAGAGCGCAGCATTGTACTAGAGAAAGAGTTTAATAGACATGAGGCTGGCCACGCCATATGGGAGATGGAGTTCATACTCAAATCATCTCATTCAGAGCTCGTAGATTAGGGGTTGTTCAAGAGCAGTTTGGGGAAAGGGGTGGGGGTTGCCAGGTAACAGGTGCTTGCTGCTGAATGGTTAGGGTACAGATGAAATCATAGGGGGTTGAAGCTGTCCTGCTGCCAGCCAAATCTGTGTGGGGTTGTTAGTCCAGGTGGTGCCCTGGGTGTCAGACATGCAAAAAACCTGGAAAGATATCTTAAAAGGCCAACCTACAATAGTAGTATTATTTGCAGGAGCAATTGAAGACATTGCATATCTTACAACCTCTGGAATAATGTCTGCACCTTAGCAGGTCTCAGGCTCCTCTCCCCCCACTCAGCCTGATGACCTCCTATTAGCTTTACAAAAGTGGTTGAGTTTTGGGCAAGACCTATTATCATTTAAACTGTAGCCTGAATGTCTTCCAAAATTATCTTGGCCCAGTAGCCCAGGAATAATTAAAGGAAAGGCAAGATGGGGGTTGGGTTAGCTTAGCTGACTGTTATACTTTTCTCACTGATATAACTTTTGCAAAAGCAGCTTCATTATCAAAGGCCATTAAAAAGACTGGATGCATACCTGAAAAAACTATGATAACTTTCTGAAGCTAGACCAGATGTTGGTTGGGGACAAAAGAGAAAAAGACTGACTACTCAGAATAGAGAAAGTTTGAATGAAAAGATTTTGGTTAAAAGTAAAAGCTGTGTGGAGAATACCTCAGCTTTAGGCTCTGCCTCTGATTACAGGCGAGAAAAGACTATCAACTGTCAACTACTACACTTGTAGAACATGAAGTTTGAAGTGTGGACCATCAGTACCCTAGAGAATATTTAGCCTGTCAAAGAAAATTGTACAGGACAACTTAGATGAGCAACAAATATTTTATTCAGGATGACGGCAATAGGGATGAAGACTATTAAGCTCAACCCTGTTGGGGGAGCTAGTGGAAAAATACTGGAAGATGTTAGGTGGGAGGTTGGTCAGTGTCATTAGGCCATCTGTGTTTGCTAATTAGTGATTAGTGTAGTTAAACTCCTGTCCTCTCACAGAATATGAGACATAGGGGCACCATCTTTCTTGATGATTACATTTCAAAGGGATAGCTTCCATGTACTTGAGAAAGACATTCCTGGTTTGAAAAACTGGCAGGAGTCTGAAAGAACATTTATATCTCAAGGAACAGGAAATAATTTGCATTGGAAGTTTTTTAAAGAAAAAAAAGGCCGGGAGCCTATAGACAGGAAGAAATCTGTCTAAAGTTTGGTCAAGCTGAGGGGAACATTAAGGCCATCTTGATCAAATTCTTCTCTTCAAAGCCTATCTCCTTCTCTTCAAAGCATGTGATAACCCACCATCTCATAGTAACAAGGGAGATGAATGAGCATCTTGGGTGCCTTTGACATAGAAGGAAAAATTGCCTATAGATCGAAGTCGGGTTAGACAGGTCAAGTTGAAAATTGCTCTAAGAACTCAATAAGAACTCATATTAGTTTCCACTTCCCATCACAATCTACTCATCATCTTATGAGACACTTTCAAAATTTTCACACAAAATCTGTCACACTTATGTTACTTAGCACGTAACACAAGTGCAATATATTTAATGTTAACAAATACATTAGTGCTAAGTATGAAAAAGAGCAAACATATTCAGTAAAATGTCACAGCCAAGTCATTCTGATAGAACTTCTGCCATGTGCCTGCAAAGTGGGACAGGGCTTTGCTCTGGAGCACTGTTCATATTTATGAAAGTTCTTAACTTTCAACTTGTGATTTGAGAAATTTTTGTGCTATATTCTTGACTTGAAGAGATTAAAAATTCAAAACAAAACCCCAAATCAGCCTTAAATCACAAATCAATAACTATCATAGTTTATAACAATATTTACTCATACCTATTTATGATTTAGTAGGTCATTCTCAGTGCCACGTTGCTTTGACCATTATTTATTTATATACTCTTTAAGGAATGTTGTTAACATGGGAGAAATTTATTTGACACTGGTGTGACATTGTGCCAGGATGTGGAATTGTTGAAGCTGATGTCTTCTACATTATTCAGTGGAGTACAATGTTCTGTTACTCTAGAACAGGGTAAAAAGCAAGTCTGCCTCATGCACTGTCATATAATCCCAGAGAGTGGAGTGCCTGAACATAGTAGGCCCTCAAGAAATATTTGCTGTGTATAGATGTAGATTATGCCAGATATTTTATACTGAAAGTAGAATTTATATCAAAATCTAAATTTATCATCCTTGTAAATTTTATGTATACATTAGGGTTCTATGTTTTACTAATTAAAAACAGCACACATTCAGTAGTTTTCTGAATATTTGGTTATGCACATGCTTATCTTTGTGCCTACAGATTTTATTCTTTGATTTGCACTTGGTGTTTTTTTTTTTTTTCATTTTTGTTATTCTCCAGAAAATAATGTATATTTTCTCTGAAACAATTAATATTTATACAATAGTTTCTAGTAATTATTTTATGAAATTATTTCAAAGTAATGAAATTGGAATAACCTTAAAATTTAAAGATCCTTGCATTTTGGAAATATCTTCTCTTCCCTTATTTTTTCTTCACTTCCTTTCCTTTCTCTCTTTCCTTTCTTTTCTTTTCCTTTAATAGAAATGCAGATATTGTTGTCTAAGCAACTTATAAGGGTGGCAGCTTCCATTTGTCATGTGCTAAATTTGACTAGTTAATCTACTTAGTGCTTTTAAAAACCTCATTAAATTGTTAAAGTGATTCCTCAAAATAGGTATTTTCTTACAGGTGAAAAAACAGGATTGTAGAGTTTGTATAGTGTCATCAAGGTGAAATGGATGGCTAGGCATGATTTGAAGGCAGAAATATATGTCATCAAAGTTTATGAACATTTCACTATCTCCAGATGCCTCATATGGCCCAAATTATAGATAGGCACTTACATTTTAAAATCATACTTAACTCAAGAATATGAGTAATCTTTCAGAAAATTAGTAACAACAGCACTAATGCTGTAAATTAGTATATCCCTTAAACATTGCAAATGAGAATCTTGGTTGTATGATTAGTAGATAAAATTTACTCAAGGTGTTCCCTAAACAATTGTTAGTCATTGTTTTCCCTGAAAATATTTGTAGATGCTAATGTCAGCTTGCAAAAAAATTCAGCTAGGAAAATGTTGAAAAAATTGCTAGAAATGAAACTATATACTTATTTATTTAGCTTGAATGCCTGTTTCAAACTGTCTAGCAATTTTCATTCTTTTCTTTTTTTTAAATTATACTTTAAGTTCTGGGATGCATGTGCAGAACATGCAGATTTGTTATATAGGTATACCTGTGCCATGGTGGTTTGCTGCACCCATCAACCCATCATCTACATTAGGTATTTCTCCTAATGCTGTCCGTCCCCTAGACACCCACCCCACAACAGCCCCCAGTGTGTGATGTTCCCCTCCCTGTGTTCATGTGTTCCCGTTGTTCAACTCCCACTTACGAGTGAGAACATGCAGTGTTTGGTTTTCTGTCCTTTGTTAGTTTGCTGAGAATGATGGTTTCCAGCTTTATCCATGTCCCTGCAAAGGACATGAACTCATCCTTTTCTATGGCTAGATAGTATTCCATGGTGTATATGTGCCACATTTTCTTTATTCAGTTTATCATTGATGGGCATTTGGGTTGGTTCCAAGCCTTTGCTATTGTGAACACTCCTACAATAAACATATGTGTGCATGTGTCTTTATAGTAGAATGATTTATAATCCTTTGGGTAAATACCCAGTAATGGGATTGCTGGGTCAAATGGTATTTCTGGATCTAGATCCTTAAGGAATTGCCACACTATCTTCCACAATGGTTGAACTAATTTACACTCCCAGCAACAGTGTAAAAGCATTCCTATTTCTCCACATCCTCTCTAGCATCTGTTGTTTCCTGACGTTTTAATGATTGCCATTCTGACTGGCATGAGATGGTATCTCATTGTGGTTTTGATTGGCAGTTCTCTAATGATCAGTAATTATGAGCTTTTTTTCATATGTTTGTTGGCCACATAAATGTCTTCTTTTGAGAAGTGTCTGTTATTATCCTTTGCCCACTTTTTGATGGGGTTGTTTGCTTTTTTCTTGTAAATTTGTTTAAGTTCCTGCTAGATTCTGGATATTAGACCTTTGTCAGATGGATAGATTGCAAAAATTTTCTCCCATTCTGTAGGTTGCCTGTTCACTCTGATGATAGTTTCTTTTGCTGTACAGAAGCTCTCTAATTTAATTAGATCCCATTTATCAATTTTGGCTTTTGTTGTCATTGCTTTTTGTGTTTTTGTCATGAAGTCTTTGCCCGTGCCTATGTCCTGAATGGTATTGCCTAGCTTTTCTTCTGGGTTTTTGTGGTTTTAAGACTTACATTAAAGTCTTTAATCCATCTTGAGTTAATTTTTGTATAAGGTGTAAAGAAGGGGTCCAGTTTTAGTTTTCAGCATATGGCTAGCCAGTTTTCCTAACACCATGTATTAAATAGGGAATCCTTTCCCCATTTCTTGTTTTTGTCAGGTTTGTCAAAGATCAGATGATTGTAGATGTGGGGTGTTATTTCTGAGGCCTCTGTTCTGTTCCATTGTTCTAAGTATCTGTTTTGGTACCAGGACCATGCTGTTTTGGTTGCTGTAGCCTTGTAGTATAGTTTGAAGTCAGGTAGCAGGATGCCTCCAGCTTTGTTGTTTTTGTTTAGGATTGTCTTGGCTATATGGGCTCTTTTTTCATTCTATATGAAATTTAAAGTTGTTTTTCCTAATTCTGTGAAGAAAGTCAAGGGTATCTTGATGGGGATAACATTGAATCTATAAATTACTTTGGGCAGTATGGCCATTTTCACCATATTTATTCTTTCTAACCGTGAGCATGGAATGTTTTTCTGTTTGTTTGTGTCCTGTCTTATTTCTTTGAGCAGTGGTTTGTAGTTCTCCTTGAAGAGGTCCTTCACATTCCTTGTAAGTTGTATTCCTAGGTACTTTATTCTCTTTGTAGCAATTGTCAATGGGAGTTATCTCATGATTTGGTTCTCTGTTTGTCTATTATAGGTGTATAGGAATGCTTGTGATTTTTGCACATTGATTCTGAATCCTGAAACTTTGCTGAAGTTACTTATAAGCTTAAGGAGATTTTGGGCTGTGATGATGGGGTTTTCTAAATATACAATCATGTCATCTGCAAACAGAGACAATTTGACTTCTCTCTTTCTATTTGAATACACTTTATTTCTTTCTCTTGCCTGATGGACCTGGCCAGAACTACCAATGCTATGTTGAATAGCAGTGGTGAGAGAGGGCATCCTTGTTTTGTGCTGGTTTTCAAAGGGAATGCTTCCAGCTTTTGGCCATTCAGTATGATATTGGCTGTAGGTTTCTCATAATTAGCTCTTATTATTTTGAGATACGTTCCATCAATATCTAGTTTATTGAGACTTTTTAGCATGAATGGTATTGAATTTTATCAAAGGCCTTTTCTGCATCTATTGAGATAATCATGTAGTTTTTGTCATTGGTTCTGTTTATGTGATAGATTACATTATTGTGTATGTTGAACCAGCCTTCCATCCTGGGAATGAAGCTGACTTGATCGTAGTGGATAAGCTTTTTAATGTGCTGCTGGATTCTGTTTGCCAGTATTTTATTGAGGATTTTCTCATCAATGTTCATCAGGGATATTGGCCTGAAATTTTCTATTTTGTTGTGTCTCTGCCAGGTTTTGATATCAGGATGTTGCAGGCCTCTGAAAATGAGTTAGGGAGGAGTCCCTCTTTTTCTATTGTTTGGAATAGTTTCAGAAGGAATGGTATTGGCTCCTCTTTGTAACTCTGGTAGAATTCAGCTGTGAATCCGTCTGGTCCTGGACTTTTTTAGGTTGGTAGGCTATTAATTACTGCCTCAATTTCAGAACTTGTTATTGGTCTATTCAGGGATTCGACTTTTTCCTAGTTTAGTCTTGGAAGGGTCTATGTGTCCAGAAATTCATCCATTTCTTCTAGATTTTCTAGTTTATTTGCATAGAGGTGTTTATAGAGGTATATACTCTGATGGTAGTTTGTATTTCTGTGGTATCAGTGGTGATATCCCCTTTATCTTTTTTTATTGTGTCTATTTGATTCTTCTCTCTTTCTTCTTTATTAGTCAGGCTAGCAGTCTATCTATTTTGTTGATCTTTTCAAAAAAAAAAACAGCTCCTGGATTCATTGATTTTTTGAAGAGTTTTCTGTGTCTCTATCTCCTTTGGTTCTCCTCTGATCTTAGTTATTTCTGGTCTTCTGCTAGCTTTTGAATTTGTTTGCTCTTGCTTCTCTAGTTCTTTTAATTGTGATGTTAGGGTGTCAATTTTAGATCTTTCCCACTTTCTTCTGTGGGCATTTGGTGCTATAAATTTCCCTCTAATCACTGCTTTAGCTGTGTCCCAGAGATTTTGGTATGTTGTGTCTTTGTTCTTATTGGTTTCAAATAACTTATTTATTACTGCCTTAATTTCATTATTCACCCAGTAGTCATTCAGGAACAGTTAGTTCAGTTTCCATGTAGTTGTGCAGTTTTGAGTGAGTTTCTTAATCTTGAGTTCTAATTTGATTGCACTGTGGTCTGAGAGGCTGTTAGGATGTCCGTTTTTTTGCATTTGCTGAGAAGTGTTTTAACTTCTAATTATATGGTCAATTTTAGAATAAGTGCGACGTGTTGCTAAGAAGAATCTATATTCTGTTATTTGGTGTGGAGAGTTCTGTAGATGTCTATTAGGTCTGCTTGGTCCACAACTGAGTTCAAGTCCTGAATATCTTTGTTAATTTTCTGTCTCATTGATCTAATATTGACAGTGGGTGTTACAGTCTCCCAGTATTATTGTGTGGGAGTCTTAGTCTCTTTGTACGTCTCTAAGAACTTGCTTTATGAATCTGGGTTCTTCTGTATCAGGTGTATATATATTTAGGATAGTTAACATAGTTAACTCTTCTTGTTGCATTGATCCCTTTACCATTATGTAATGCCCTTTTTTGCCTTTTTTGATCTTTGTTGGTTCAAAGACTGTCTTATCAGAGACTAGGATCGCAACCCCTGCTTTTTTTTTAATTTCCATTTTCTTGGTAAATATTCCTCCATCGCTATATTTTGAGCCTATGTGTATCTTTGCACATGAGATGGGTCTCCTGAATACAGCACACTGGTGGGTCTTGACTCTTTATCCAATTTGCCAGTGTGTGTCTTTTAATTGGGGCATTTAGCCCATTTACATTTAAGGTTAATATTGTCGTGTGTGAATTTGATCCTGTCATTATGATGCTAGCTGGTTATTTTGCCTGTTAGTTGATGGAATTTCTTCATAGTGTTGATGGTCTGTACAATTTGGTGTGTTTTTACAGTGGCTGGTACCAGTTTTTCCTTTCTATAGTTAGTGCTTCCTTCAGGATCTCTTGTAAGGCAGGCCTGGTGGTGACAAAATCTCTCAGCATTTGCTTGTCTGTGAAAAATCTTATTTCTTCTTCACTTATGAAACTTAGTTTTGCTGGATATGAAATCCTGGGTTGAAAATTATTTTCTTTAAGACTCTTGAATATTGGCCCCCACTATCTTCCGGCTTGTAGGGTTTCTGCAGGGAGATCCACTGTTAGTCTGATGGGCTTCCCTTTGTGGGTAACCTGACCTTTCTCTCTGGCTGCCTTCATCACAACCTTGGCAAATCTGATGATTATGTGTCTTGGGGTTGCTCTTCTAGAGGAGTATCTTTGTGTGTTCTCCGTATTTCCTGTATTTGAATGTTGGCCTGTCTTGCTAGGTTGGGGAAGTTCTAGATAACATCCTGAAGAGCGTTTTCCAACTTGGTTCCATTCTTCCTGTCACTTTTAGGTACACCAATCAAATGTAGGTTTGGTCTTTTCACATAGTCCCATATTTCTTGGAGGCTTTGCTCATTCCTTTTTATTCTTTTTTCTCTAATCTTGTCTTCATGCTTTATTTCATTAAGTTGATCTTCAATCTCTGATATGCTTTATTCTGCCTGATCGATTCGGCTATTGATACTTTTATATGCTTCACAAAGTTCTTGTGCTGTGTATTTCAGCTCCATCAAGTCATTTATATTCTTCTCTAAACTGGTTATTCTAGTTAGCAATTCGTCTAACTTTTTTTAAGGTTCTTAGCTTCCTTGCGTTGGGTTAGAACATGCTCCTTTAGCTCGGAGGAGTTTGTTATTACCCACCTTCTGAAGCCTACTTCTGTCATTTCATCAACTCATTCTCCATCCAGTTTTGTTCCCTTGCTGGTGAGGAGTTGTCATCCTTGGGAAAAAAAGAGGCATTCTGGTTTTTGGAATTTTTAGCATTTTTGTGCTGGTTTTCCCTCATCTTCGTGGATTTATCTTTTTGGTCTCTGATGTTGGTTACCTTCAGATGGGGTTTTTGTGCTGACATCCTTTCTGTTGATGTTGATGCTATTCCTTTCTGTTTGTTAGTTTTCCTTTTAACAGTCAGGCCCCTCTGTTGCAGGTCTGCTGAAGTTTGCTGGAGGTCCACTCCAGACCTCATTTGCCTTAGTATCACCAGAAGATGCTGTAGAACAGCAAAGATTTCTGCCTGTTTCTTCCTCTGGAAGCTTTGTCCCGGAGTGGCACTGGCCAGATGCCAGCTGGAGCTCTCCTGTATGAGGTGTCTGTCAACTTCTGCTGGGAGGTGTCTCCCAGTCAGGAGGTATGGGGGTCAGGGACCCACTTGAGGAGGCAGTCTGTCCCTAAGAAGAACTTTAGTGCTGTGTTGGGAGATCCACTGCTCTCTTCAGAGCTAATAGGCAGGAATGTTTAAGTCTGCTGCAGCTGCATCCACTGCTGCCCCTTCCCCCAGATGCTCTGTCCCAGGGAGATGGGAGTTTTAATTATAAGCCTCTGACTGGGGCTGCTGCCTTTCTTTCAGAGATGCCCTGCTCAGAGAGGAGGAATTTAGAGAGGCAGCTTGGCTACAGCGGCTTTGCTGAACTGTGGTGGGCTACACCCATTTCGAACTTCCCTGTGACTTTGTTTACACTGTGAGTGGTAAACCACCTACTCAAGCCTCAGTAATGGCGGATTCCCCACCCCCCACCAAACTCGAGTATCCCAGGTTGACTTCAGACTGCTGTGTTGGCAGTGAGAATTTCACACTAGTGAATCTTAGCTTGCTGGACTCTGTGGGGATGGGATCTACTGAACTAGACCACTTGGCTCCCTGGCTTCAGCCCCCTTTCCAGGG
Organism: Pan paniscus; assembly: GCF_029289425.2. Classification (NCBI taxonomy): domain Eukaryota; kingdom Metazoa; phylum Chordata; class Mammalia; order Primates; family Hominidae; genus Pan; species Pan paniscus. Next base: position 90,092,811 of record NC_073252.2, on the reverse strand, counting down.
AAGTGAGCAGTTCTGACTCACTGGCATTCCAGGTGCCACTGGGGTATGAAAAACAGACTCCTGCAGCTAGCTCAGTGCCTGCCCAAATGGCTGCCCAGTTTTGTGCTTCAAACTCAGGGCCCTGGTGGTTTAGGCACCCAAGGGAATCGCCTGGTTTGCGGGTTGTGAAGACCATGTGAAAAGCATAGTATCTGGGCCAGAAAGCACCATTCCTCATGGCACAGTCCGTCACGGCTTCCCTTGTCTAGAGGAGGGAGTTCCCCAACCCCTTGCGCTTCCCAAGTGAGGTGATGCGCTACTCTGCTTTGGCTCACCCTCTATGGGCTGCACCCACTGTCTGACCAGTCCAGATGAGATGAGCCAGGTACAGTTGGAAATGCAGAAATCACCCTTTTCTGCATTGATCCCACTGGGAGCTGTAGGTAGTAGCGGTTCCTATTCAGCACTCTTGCCAGCCACCCCTTTCAATTTTTTTCTTAACTTTAGAAGTTACTTTTCCAGTGTATTATCATCTTTGATATAGGTTGATTAAATCAGTATACAACTCTCTTAATACTAAAGTGTACAGAAGACAGAGCAATAAAAAATATGGGAAAGAAAGAAAATAAGAGAATCCACAAACAAGGTCATTATGTTTAACCACCATGATGAAAAAAAAAAAACTAACCATTTCAAATATTGTCAGAAAAAGGTGGTTTTGAAGGAAAAACAACTTTTATGTCATCTTACAAAGCATCCGTAGACTTAGTTTTAAAAAATAAAACATAGTTTAAATTGTGGGTTAGTGCAAAACTTCCCAGAAGAATTTAAGTTTGCTTGCAAGCCCAGCTGAGATTAATGTTATTAGAAAAACAAAAGGTATGCCAGGAGGGGCTACATAAAGCCAAAATCAATGTACCTTTCAGGATCAGTCAGAAACAAAACTTTCTGAGCTTGTGCCAGAATTAATGCCAGTCCAAGCACAGACTATGCTGTAGTATTAGTAATTGTAATGATGCCACTTTGAAATGGAAACTTGGAGATAAGTTGGCACGAAGCAAAATGACTGAGTTTTAAAATGCCTGAGGTCCTTAAATGTACTAAAAGCTTCATTAGTAAATGAAAATGAATCCAATAATGAAGTGCTAGTTGGAGATCAGAAACATGCACAGAAGCAGAAACAAAACAGACAGTAACATGTAGAGACATCTCATTTATCTGGCATTGTCAGAGGAAGAGCTTTTCCACTTAAATGAATTATTCAGAAAATTGACATTTGCCCCATTAAGTGCCACAATTATTTTCTGTTTTAACCATTTTAATGGATATTATCCTAAAGTGAATTACATACTTCTATGCCTTATTAAACATGAGGTATTGCATATGAGATAATCATTCTTTGATGACCTAGGGTCAGGGAGATAGATGTAATGGAAAAAGGGTTTGATATTTAGATGAATTTTAAACTGGGTTCACCAGTTACTAAATTTGAATAAGTTACTATTATCTTGGATATTTGCTCTCTGATCTCTAACTATAATTGGAGATTAAAGTATATACTTTGTAATGTATTGTGAGGATCAAAATATTAAGACATTTATAAATTATTAGAATATGGTGGGCATTAAAAAATGTTAGTAACTCTTTTATCATGACAGGATATACAATTAAAAGTTATTGAAATTAATGCAGACACTGTCAACGAGGGCAAAAAGAAGAGGGCTTGAAGTAAATGGCTCATGTTTGAGAAACACATTGGGGAGTCTTTACATATAAGGGGAACCTGTGACAAAAAAAATACTGCTAAATATAGTAAGGAAAGAGTAAATAAAATGGGGAGGAAGCAGAGAGGGAGCACAAAGCTACACAAGAAGATAAAGAATGTTTCATCCATAAATATATACATTTTTTAAAGATGTTTTGATTTTGACAAAATAATTCTTCTCTATCTCTCCATAACTTCAGTAAAATTTGCCACAAATATACAACTACAATGCATGAATGTTATAGCTTGTTTTGGAAAAACTCTCAAATTATGTTCTTATTTGTTTTCACACCACAACAATAAGCACAGACTTCTGTGACCAACTGTGTTAGGAAGCTTTCCCCACTAACAAGCAGTGAACACCAGCTGGGTACCTTTGAATTTAATTCTGACACTATCTATTTGGAGATAATATCACATCCCACAGGTTGAGGGCTCAGTCCCCAAGATTAACCCTCACCCACTTCAGACACCAGTCACAAGTCCAGAACTTCTGATTGATTAACTTCACTTTGGGGTTCCCACACTCTCTTTCGGTTCAATTAATTTGTTGAAGGAGCTCACAGAATTCAAGGAAACACTTACTTACATTTACCAGTTTATTATACAGGATATTACTTAAGAATACATATGAAGAGATGCGTACGGTGTGGCATGGGGGAAAGGGTGCCGAGCTTCTAAGCCCTTCCTGGGTCCACCTCCCTCCAAAAACCTCCAGGTGTTCAGCTATCCAGAAGCTCTCTGGACCCAGTCCTCTTGGACTTTTATGGAAGCTTCATGATTGCCCTTCCTCCCTAGGATATGGGGGAAGACCCTCTTTGGAGTGAGGGTCTTAAGACCCACAATCAGAAAGGCAGGGAAAATTAGAGTCTTGCCTTGTGGTAGGTTAAATGAGGGCAGGAGAAGGTCAGAGAGATTCTGTTTCCTAAGGCCTGCTCCTGAGACATAAGACGCCCAACATCATAACAAAAAGGATGTAACAAGGCAATGGGAGTCATGAGCCAGGAACTGTGGATGAAAACCTACATCTTTTTCTGTGTATAAAATTTGTGGACATGTTTTGTTGTGTGGTGTTTGTGTATATGCAAGCACCTAGTATGTTTCCAGACGTTAATCTTGTCACTCTTGGCTTTTTAAAATATTACACTTATAAAAACAAACAAACAAATCACCATAATTTGTTGTATATATTTTTTCTCTTTTCTCAGGAGGTCCCTTGCTTGTGTTCACATTTAAATTATTCGGCAGATAATTTCTTAGATCCTGGTTTGTGTGTCATGACTACTCACATATTTCAACAAAGACAGTTTTCTTTTCTCCTGTTTTTCATATTTTGGCCTAGATTTCATGATTTTTGAAAACTAGATGAATAGTAATATGCCTTAGTACCCATAATTAAATTGAACTCTCTCACTATTAATTTCTACTAATTAAAACCGTAGCAAAAAAAAATTGCTTAATTTTTGCCTTAAAGTTGCATAACTTATTTCATTCAGGATTCTGTTTCCATTCTGCAAAAGATGCAGAAGGCAAAATAAACATCAAAGACGAAAAAGCAAGAGGGTCCAAAACTTGAAATTAGAACCAATATTATCTATGAGGAATAAGCATATTCTGCAAATTTTTCTATTGATTAAAATTTTCTCCCTCCAGTCATGAACATATTGTATTACCTTCAGTACTTTAATGATGTGTGTGTGTGTTTGTGTGTGTGTGTGTGGTGAGGGAGGGGATGGTGTGTGTGTGTGTACACTATAAATGTAGGCATATACAATAAATACCTATACAGAGAAAACTTATAGAAATGTAATAAAAATATTCAGTTTTTTGTCTAATGAAACTGCAGATTGTAGAAACATATAATGTGACAAACTAATAAACCAATAGGGTAATTTTGAGGAAATGATTTTAAGAGAAGAATGAATGTCTGACAACTAAAACTTGTGTGTACAAGTTTTAGTTTCTTTTATGTGTTGGCTGATTTTAAAGGAAAGTTCAAGAATTTAGATGAGTCTTATTAGGTTGCTAAATCCATGGAGGACGAAGTTAATGACATTTTAAGTTTTCATAATTACTTTATAATTATGTTCTCAATAAAGCACAAATTAATCAAGATGTGTGCTAACTGAATGGGGGAAAGAAAGGAATGCAACCAGTTTTAAATGATCAATATAACAATTAAACTATGTTTAAAATCTGTATTGTATAATACTCTTTTTAAATAATTTTAGTGAACCTGACTTGCTTATGTATTATAAATAAAGTGCTCTATGTATTTGATTGAAAGAAATGGCTAAACTACTCTTACTAGAAATGACATAGGGATTCAAGGAGTGGCTTCTTTAGGAACCCTCTGTGAATTGTGGCATGTCAAAGAATGTTGACTCTGTGCAAGTGGGAATGTGTTGTTTCAAGAAGAGTCACACTTGTATAAGCACATTGTGAAAGATCTAATTAGAATAAGAACATGCTATGGGAAGGAACTAATGGGATAAAGCTTTCAAAATCAAGTCAACCAAATTATAAATTATATTAACTAATCAAGTCAAGGAAATATGTTCTCATTGTTTGCATTTTAGGAATACCAGTAGCTAGTTGCTGCATAAGAATTTGGAGTATAGTTAAAAAGTCTTTCTCTTCACATTTTTATATATGCTATAAAACAACCAACATATTGTTATTGCTTTAAATGGTCAGCTACCTTTTAGAGCAATTAATGTAAGAAAAATGCATTTTATATTCAATCAATATTTTATATCTTCATATCTTTGTGTAATCTGTTTCTGATTGGATTCTATTACTTCTGCCTTAATAACTTCATTTTTATCCATCTTTATTGAGATATAATTAATAAATATATATAAGGTATACAATGTGATGTTTTGAGATATATGCATTGTGAAATAATTATCACAATCAAGCTAATTAACATATTAATCACCTCACATAATTACCTTTCCTGTTTTCTGTGTATGTGACTGTAGTGAGAAAAGTTAAGATTTTTCTTAGGAACTTTCAAGCATACAATACATTATCGTTATCTATAGTCACCATGCTATTTATTAGGTCTCCAGAACTTACTCATTTGTTAAGTGAAAATTTGTATCATTTGACCAATATCTCTCTATTTCCTCAGTCCCTGGTAACCACACTTCTACCCTATGTTTCTATGACTTCCAATTGTTTAGATTCCACATGTAAGTGAGATCATACAGTATTTTTCTTCCTGTCTGGTTTATTTCACTTAGCCATTATGTGCTCCAGATTCATATACATCATTGCAAATAGCAGAATTTTCTTCTTCTTTTTAGATTGAATATGATTCCATCATATACATATTTATATATGTACACTGCTGACCCCCACTGCCACACACACACACACACACACACACACACACGTATTACAATTTTTAGCCATTCATCTACCAGTAGACACTTAGGTTGTGTCCATAGCTTGGCTACTGTGAATAATGCCTCAATAAATATGGGATTACAAATTGCATATCTCTCTTTCAGAACGTTATTTTATTTCTTTTGAATATATATTCAGAAGTGGGATTGCTGACTCATAAGGTAGTTCCATTTTTAACTTTTTCAGCATTCTTTATATTGTTTTCTATAATGTGTATACCAATTTACATCATAACCAATAGTATATAAGTATTTTCTATTCTCTACATCCTCAACAATACTTGCTGCCTTTTTTTTAATAATACACATTCCAGCAGAGTGAGGTGATAAACCATTGTATTAGTCTGTTCTCTCACTGCTAGGAAAAATACCTGAGACTGATAATTTATAAAGAAAAGAGGTTTAATTGGCTCATGGTTCCACAGGCTGTATAGGAAGCATGATTCTGGCATCCTGGCATCTGCTCAGTTTCTAGGGAGGCCTTAGGAACGTACAATCATGGAAGAAGGCAAAGGGCAACCAGGCATGTCTTACATGGCTGGAGCAGGAGCAAAGTTGTTGTGGGGAGGTGCTACACACTTTAAAACAACCAGATCTCATGAGAACTCTATCACAAAGAGATATCCCACAAAAAGGGATGGTGGTAAACCATTCAAGATGCATCCACCCATGTCATCCAATCATCTCCCACCAGGCACCACCACCAATGATGAAGATTAGAATTGAACATGACACTTGAGTGTGGACATAGATTTAAACCATAACATTCTGCACCTGGCTATTTCCAAATCTCATTTCCTCACATTACAACATAAAATTATCCTTTCACAGCAGTCCCCAGAATCTTTACTCATCCCAGCATTAACTCAAAAGTCCAAAGTCCAAAATTTTATCTGATGAAAGGGTAGTCCCTTCTGCCTATGAGCCTGTAAAATCAAAAAAACAAGTTAGCTACTTCCAAAATACAATGGAGGTATAGGCATTGGGTAAATACTGACATTCAAAAAACAAACAAACAAACAAACAAAAACCCAGAAATTGGACAAAAGAAAGGGACTACAGGCCCCATGCGAGTCTGGAACCCAGAAGGGCAGCCATTAAACATTAAAGCTCTGAAATAATATACTTTGACTCCATGCCTCCCATCCAGGACACACTGATGCAAAGGGTTGGCTCCCAAGGCCTTGGGAAGCTCTGTCGCTGTGGCTTTGCAGGTTACAGTGTCTGCAACTGCTCCTTGGATGAGTGTTGTGTGTCTATGGCTCTTTCGGTCTGTGGGTGTGGTATGGTTTGGATGTGTCCCCATCCAAAATCTCACCTTGAATTATAATCTCCATAATCCCAACATGTCAAGGGTAGGACCAGGTAGAGGTAATCAGATAATGGAGGCATTTTGCCCCATGCTGTTCTCATGATATTGAGTGAGTCTCATGAGATCTGATCATTTTATAAGTATCTGGCATTTACACTGTTTGCACTCATTCTCTCTCCTGCTGCCCTGTGAAGAGGTGCCTTCCTTCATGATTGTAAGTTTCCTGAGGCCTCCCCAGCTTCATGGACCTGTGAGTCAATTAAATCTCTTTTTGTTATAAATTACCCAGTCTTGGGTATTTCTTCAAGCAATGTGAGAACAGCCAAATACAATAAATTGGTACCAAGGTAGTGGGGTGTTGCTGTAAAGATACCCAAAAATGTGGATGTGACTTTGGAACTGGGTAACAGTCAGAGGTTGGAACAGTTTGGAGGACTCAGGAGAAAACAGAAAGATGTGGGAATGTTTGGAACATCCTAGAGACTTGTTGAATGATTTTGACCAAAATGCTGATAGTGATATGGACAGTAAAGTCCAGGCTGAGGTGGTCTCAGATAGAGATAAGGAACTTCTTGGGAACTGGTGCAAAGGTGACTCTCGTTATGCTTTAGCAAAGAGACTGGAAGCATTTTGCCCCTGCCCTAGAGATTTGTGGAACTTTGAACCCAAGAGAGATAATTTAGAATATCTGGTAGAAGAAATTTCTAAGAGGCAAAGCATCAAAAAAAGCAGGGCATAAAACTTTGGAAAATTTGCAGCTTCACAATGCAATAGAAAATAAAACCCCATTTCCTGGGCAGAAATTTATTCCTGCCATAGAAATGTGCATAAGTAACAAGGAGTGGAATGTTAATCACCAAGACAGTGGGAAAAATGTCTCCAGGGCATGTCAGAAAACTTCAGGGCAGCCACTCCATCACAGGCCTGGAGGCCTAGGAGGAAAAAATGGTTTTGTGGGCTGGTGCCAGAGCCTTGCCACTTTGTGCAGTCTTGGGAATTGGTGCCCTGCCTTCTAGCTGTGGCTAATGGAGCCAATGTACAACTCAGGCCATTGCTTCAGAGGGTGCATGCTCCTAGTCTTGGTGGCTTTCACATGGTGTTGGGCCTGTGGGTGCACAGATGTTAAGAATTGAAGTTTGGGAGCCTCCGCTTAGATTTCAGAGGATATATGAAAATGCCTGGATATCCAGGCAGAAGTCTCCCGTGGGGGCAGAGCCCTCATGGAGAAGTTCTGCTAGGGCAGTTCAGAAGGGAAATGTGGGGATGTGCCCCCACAAAGAGTCCCCACTGGGGCACTGCCTCATGGAGCTAGTGCAGAAGAGGGCCACCATGCTCCAGACTCCAGAACGTTAGATCCACCAACAGCTTGCACAGTGCATCTGGAAAAGCCACAGACACTCAATGCCAGCCTGTGAAAGAAGCCAGGATGGGGGAGTTACCCTGCAAAGCCACTTCAGCAAAGCTGTCCAAGGCTGTGGGAACCCACCTCTTGTATCAGCATGACCTGATGTGAGACATGGAGTCAAAGATCATTTTAGAGCTTTAAGGTTTAATGTCTGCCCTATTGAATTTTGGACATGCATTGGGCCTATAGCCCCATTGTTTGGGCTAATTTCTCCAATTTGGAGTGGTGTATTTACCCAATGTGTGTAACCCCACTGTATTTAGGAAGTACTTAACTTGCTTTTGATTTTGCAGGATTATAGGCAGAAGGGACTTGTCTTATCTCAGATGAAACTTTGGACTTGAAATTTGGGTTAATACTAGAATGAGCTAAGTCTTGGGGGACTGTTGGAAAGACATGATTGTGTTTTGAAATGTGAGGACATGAGATTTTGGAGGAGCCAGGAATGGAAGGACATGGTCTGGCTGTGTCCCCACCCAAATCTCCTCTTGATTTTTAATCCTCATTATCCCTACATGTCAAGGGTGGGACCAGGTGGAGGTAATCGGATCATGGAAGCAGTTTCCTCCATGCTGTTCCCATAATAGTGAGTGAGTCCCATGAGGTCTGATGGTTTTATAAGTGTCTGGCATTTCCCCTAGTTGCGCTCATTTTCTTTCCGGCCACCCTGAGAAGAGGTGCCTTCTGCCATGATTGTATGTTTCTTGAGGCCTCCCCAGCCATGTGAAACTGTGAGTCAATTAAACGTTTTTCTTTATAAATTACCCAGTCTCAGGAAATACAAGGCAGAAGCTGCTAGTGGTTCTATTATTCTGGAGTCTGGAGAATGATGGTCCTCTTCTCACAGCTCCTCTAGGCAGTGTCCAAGTGGAGACTTTGTGTGGTGGCTCCAACCCCACATTTCCCCTCCACATCACCCTAGTAGTGGTTCTCCTTGAGGGCTCTCCCCCTATAGCAGGCTTCTGCCTGGACATCCAGATTTTTCCATACCTCCTCTGAAATCTAGATGGAGGCCCCCAAGCCTGAACACTTGTACTGTGTGAACTGCAGGCTTCACACCAAGTAAAAGCCACCAAGGCTTATGATTTGCACCATCTGAAGCAGCAGCACAACCTGCACCAGGGTCCCATTGAAACATGGCTGGAGCTGGAGCAGCTGGGATACCAGGAGCAGTGTCCCAAGGCTGCACAGGGCAGCAGGACCCAGGGCCTGTTTCAAAACACCATTCTTCCTTCCCAGGCCTCCAAGCCTGTCATGGTAGGGGTTGCCATGAAGGTCTCTAAAATGCTTTCAAGGCCATTTCCCCAGTTGGCTCCTTTTAACTTATGCAAATTTTTGCAGCCTGCTTGAATTTCTCCCCTGAAAATGGACTTTTCTATTTTACCACATAACTGGACTGCAAGTTTTTCAAACTTTAACACTCTGGTTTCCCTTTAAATTAAGTTCCTGTTTTATGTCATTTCTTTGCTCACACTATGAGCATAGGTTGTTAGAAACAGGCGACATCTTGAACATTTTGCTGCTTAGAAATTTCTTACACCAGTTACCCTAAATCATTACTCTGAAGTTGGAAGTTTCATGTTCCCTAGAGCAGGAGCACAATGCTGCCAGGTTGTTTGCTGATGTACAACAAAAGTGACCTTTGCTCTAGTTCCCAATAAATTCCTTGTTTTTTTTTTTCTGAGATCTCATCAGCTTCTACTTCATTGTCCACATCACTCTTAGCATTTTGGTCACAACAATTCAACAAGTCTCTAGGAAGTTCCATACTTTCTCTCATCTTCCTGTCTTTTTCTGAGCCCTCAAAAATGTTACCTCTGTCCTTCACCCAGTTCCAAAGCTGCATCCACATTTTCAGGTATCTTTATAGCAATACCCCAATTCTTGTGCAAATTTTCTGTATTAGTTTTTTTCTCACACTTCTATAAAGAAATGTCTGAGACTGGATAATTTATAAAGAAAAGAGATTTCATCAGCTCATGGTTACTTCAGATTGTACAGGAAACATGATTCTGGCATCTGCTTGGCTTCTTGGGTGGCCTCAGGAAAGTTACAATCAGGGCAGAAAATGAAGGGAAAGCAGGTGTATCTTACATGTCTGGAGCAGGAGCAACAGAGAATTGGGGGTGGGAGGTATGCTATATACTTTTAAACCACTAGATCTGCTGAGATCGCTATAATGAGAACAGCACCAAAAGGATGATGCTAAACTATTCATTAAGGATCCACCCCTATGATCCAATCACCTTCCACCAGGCCCCACCTCCAACACTGAAGATTGCAATTGAACATGAGATTTGGGTGGGGACATAGATACAAACCGTATTAGCCATTATGGTTTGAATTTGTGTTTTCCTGATAATTAGTGATGCTGAGCAATTTTTCATATACTTTTGGTCATGGATGTGCTTTCTTCTCACAAATGTTTATTCATCTCTTTTGTTTATTTAAAAACAAGGTTATTTATTTTATTGCTAAACTATTTATGAAGGATCCACCCCTAGTCAGATGTATGGTTTGTAATTTTTTTTCTTATTCCATAGGTTACTGATTGTTTCCTTTGCTGTGCATAAGCTTTTTAGTTTGGAGGAATCCAATTTGTCTATTTTGTTTGTGTTGCCTATACTTTTGGAGCCATTTCCAAAACATCATTGACCACACCAGTGTCAAGGATCTTTCTGCTATTTATTCTTCTAATAGTTTTACAGTTTCAAGTTTATATTTAATTTTTTAAATTCACTTTTAAGTTGATATTTTATATGATGTGAAATAAGAGTACAATGTTATTCTTCTGCCAGTGGCTATCCAGTTGTTTCAAAATCTTTTGTTAAAGAGACTGTCCTTTCTCCATCTTGTTTTCTCAGCACATTTGACAAAGGTCAAAGGACAGTAAGTGCACTCCTGGGTTCTCTATTATGTTCCACAGGACTCTGTCTGTTTTTCTGACAGTACCATTCTGTTTTGATTACAGTAGCTTTGTAGTGTATTTGAAGCCAGGTAGTGTGATATTTTCAGTTTTGTTCTTTTCACTAAAGATTGCTGTGGCTACAGCACCCTTTCTGGTTTCATGTGAATTTTAGTATTTTTTTTCTATTTCTTTGAAAAATATTATTGGAATTTTGATAGGAATAGAATTGAATCTGCAGACTGTTCTGGATAGCATGAACGTTTTAACAATATTAGCCCTTCTGATCCAGAAACACAGGATAACTTTCCACTTATTTGGGTCTTCTTCAATTTCTTTCATCATTTAATAGTTATCATGGTACAAATAATTTATATTCCTGGTTAAATTTATTCCTAAGTACTCAATTCCTTTTGATGTTATTGTAAATGGGATTGTTCTCTATTTTTTTAAGTGCTTGTTAATAGGGGATAAAAATTTAACTTAATGAATATGTTCATTTAGTATCCTATAACTTTACTATATTTATCTATTGGTTTATTAATTCTAACAGTTTATTCCATAGTCTTGGGTTTTTTCTATATATAAGATGATGTTTTCTGCAGGAACAATATTACTTTTTTCCCCCAATTTGGATGTATTTTATTTCTATTCCTTTTCTAATTGCTCTGATTAGAACTTCCAGTACTATATTGATTAAAGGAGCCAGTGGGGACATTCTTGTGTTCCCGATGTTAGAAGTAAAGCATTAATCTTTTCATCTTTAAGTCTAATGTTAGCAGTCGGCTTGTCATATATGGTGTATATTGTGTTGAGGTACATTCCTTTTGTACCTAATTTGATGAGAGATGAAAGAATGTTGTATTCTGTTAAATGTTTTTATGCATCTATTGAGACAAACATTTTTTTCCTTAATTATGTTAATTTGATGTGTTACATTGATTGATTTGTGTATGCAGAATCATTTTTGCATCCCTGGAATGATCCCCAATTGATCACAATATATAACGTATAAGGGATAATGTTGTTGAACTCAGTCTGCTTGTATTTTTGTTGTGCAGTATTGCATCTATATTTATCAGGACCAAGAGTTTTTTTTCTTGTAGTATCTTTGTATAGTTTTTCTGTCAAGGTAATGCTGGCCTTGTAAACTGACTTTTGAAGTATTCCCTCCTCTTTATTTATTTATTTATTGTTTTTTTGGTGGAGATTTTGGAATTATTGGAATTGGTATTAATTCAACTTTAATTGTTTCATAAAATTACCCAATGAAGCCATGTAGTTCTGTTTTTGTTATTGTTGTTTTTGGGAGATTTTTGATTACTGATTTAATATCCTTACTCATTATTGCTATGTTCAGTCTTTCTATTTCTTCATGATTTGGTGTTGTTAGGTTGTATGTTTCTAGGAATTTATCCACTTATTTGAAGTTATCCATTCATAAGATCACTGAAGGGGATCCTTTATATCACTGCGGTATCAGTTATATCTTTTCTTTTATTTCGGATTTTATTTGTTTCTCTTTTTCTCTTAGTTATTCTAAAGTTTTGTTAATTTTATCTTTTAAAAAAACTGGCTCTGAATTTTATTGATCATTTCTTATTTTTCTAGCCTCTATTTTCTGCCCTCTATAGGGCAGGGGCACAATGCCTCCAGTCTCTTTGCTAAAGCATAGCAAGAGTGATCTGACTACAGACTCTGAAACAGCCTTGTAACTTTAGTGCTGGTCTAGTCAGTCTTGCCAACTCAGGAACCGGATAGATGCCTGCTTGTTCTCACACCTGGTAGCAGGCTCACTGTCTGTGGACTCAACTGCAGATACAAAAGAGACCCAGTCACATAGATCCAGCCCTGCTGAATAGTGGTTCCAAAGGCAGTTCAATTTAATTGAATCAGGGAAATAATTCATTATCCAAATGAGAAATTCAACAAAGATATGCTATTAAAAATAAAACAACAACAAAACAGAAATCTTGGAGTTGAATAACTCAATGAATAAAATAGATATACAATTGAGAGATTCAAACTCAGATTAGATCAATCAGAAGAATAAATTTCTGAACTTGAAGGCAAATCTTTTAAAATAACTCATTCAGAGGAAAAAAAATTTAAAAAAATGAATACAAAAGGCTGCAGAACTTATGGTACAACATTAAGTAAACAAATATTTGTATTATAGAAATGCTGAAAGAAAATAAGATTAAGAAAGGCACAAAACATCTATTTAACAAAATAATAGCTGAAAACTTTCCAAGCATTGGAAGAGATATTCTTCCAAATTCAGGAGGCTCAAATGTTCCCAGTGAAATTTTACCCAAAGTGATCCTCTCTGAGGCACATTATAATCAAGTGGCCAAAAGTCAAAAACAAACAGAATTCTAAAAGCTGCAAGAGAAAAGCATCAGGTCATGTATATAAAGGAATCCCTATAAAACTATCAGCAGATTGCTCAACAGAATTCTTGCAGGCCAGGAAAGACTGGGATGATTTATTCAAAGTGCTGAGAGAAAAAAACCGCAGTCAATAATACTGCATCCAGAAAAGCTATTTTTCACAAATGAATGAGAAATAATGATATGGTTTGGCTGTGTCCCCACCCAAATATCATCTTAAATTGTAATCCAAGTTATAATCCCCACATGTCAGGGGAGGAACCTGCTGGGTGGTGATTGGATCATGGCGGTGGTATCCCCCATGCTTTTCTTGTGACAGTGAGTGAGTTCTCATGAGATCTGATGGTTTTAGAAGGAGCTCTTTCTCCCTTCACTTTCTCTCCTGCCGCCTTGTGAAGAAGGTACTTGCTTCTCCTTCATCTTCTACCATGATTGTAAGTTTCCTGAGGCTTCCATGCCATGTGGAACTGTGAGTCAATCAAACCCGTTTCCTTTATAAATTACCCAGTCTCAGGTATTCTTTATAGCAGTGTGAGAATGGACTAATACTTTTTTTTATTTTTTATTTCCTCTGAGTGGGTTATTTTAAAAGACTTGTCTTCAAGTTGAGAAATGTATTCTTCTGATTGATCTAATCTGAGTTTGAATCTCTCAATTGTATATCTATTTTATTCATTTAGTTATTCAACTCCAAGTTTTCTGTTTTGTTGTTTTTATTTTAATGGCATATCTCTCTTTGTTGAATTTCTCATTTGGATAATGAATTATTTTCCTGATTCAATTGAATTGAACTGCGTTTGGAACCACTATTCAGTAGGGCTGGAACTATGTGACTGGGTCTCTTTTGTGTCTGCAGTTGAGTCCACAGGTAGTGAGCCTGTTACCAGGTGTGAGAACAAGTGTGGCACCTATCCGGTTCCTGAGTTGGCAAGACTGACTAGACCAGCAATAAAGTTACAAGGCTATTTTAGAGTCTGTAGTCAGAAACTGGTCAGTGGATCTATACCAGGGGCTCAGATGAGCATATTGCCTGTCAATTTCCTTGTGTGGAGGGTTAGTGCTACCCCAGATCACAGCCAAATGGGGCTAGTATTATCAGTGCTGCTTCAAGCTCCAGAGCTGAGACTGACTTTGGGGTTTACAACTAGGACTGAGGTCAACAAGGTTGCTCCCAGGGACTTGTAGAGGCATTGCTGGATCCCTGGGTGGGAGGAGAGCAAGGCTGGAGCCGGGTTACAGTATCACTTCCATATTTGCAGTCAGGACCAGTTGTCAGGCTTGTAAACAGTGTGTATCCTACCAGATACCAGTGAAGGAAGGATTCACTCTGGACCAGCAGAGTAGGCCTTGAGCCATATCACAGGGCTGCTTTAGAATCCATGGTCAAGTCCATTACTAGTGGACCTGTTACTGGGGTATAGACAAGCATGACTTCTCCTGGTTTCCTTCATCGACGGGGCTAGCTGCAGGACTGCAGCCAAGTAGGGCTCAAGCAAAGTCCACAGAGGGATGGGCTGTTCTTGGTCTACAGCTGGCCCCATGTTTGGTGAGCCTACCATGAAGGTTGGGCCTGCCTTCTTAAAGCAGCTCTCCTTGGAATTTTGCTTCACTGAGATTTTATAATATCCTTCCTGGATCTGAAAGCTCCTAGAAAGGTACTTTTTTCCATCGGTGGCTGTTAGATTATTGTTTGTGTTGGACTATACTAGCTAGGAACTTCCTATTCTGCCATCTTGCTGATAGCAGTCTGAACATCTTCTTATAAACTATCTTGGAGGATATGTCTGTTGTCAATGAAATCAGATTTTCTTTGCCTAAGAAAGTATTTATTTATCTTTCACCTTTGAAGATAATTTTTCTGGATATAGATGTCTAAACTGAACACTTCTTTTTCTTTTTTTTTTTTTTTTTTAACTTTGAAGACCTTACTTCATTTTCTTCTTGTTTGCCTGGTTTCTAATGAGAAGTCTGCCATAATTCTTATATTTTTCCCTTGTTGGTACAGTGCCCCCACTATCCCCCAGTCCACCCCTCAATCGCCTTCAAGATTTTGTCTTTTATTTATTTATTTATTTGTTTATTTATTTTTGCAGTTTGGAAATAATATGCCTAGGTCATTTGCTTGTTTTTTTGGTATTTATTTTCTTTGATGTTCTCTGAGCTTGAAGTTCTAGGTTGCTGTCTGTTACTTATTTTGGAAATTTTAAAGCCATTATTTCTTCAAAGACGATTTCTGTGTTCTCACTTTCTTTTCCATTTGGTTTTCAACTATATATGCTGCATCATTGGAGGTTATATTGCAGAATATATGCTTTGCTTTTTTAAAACAATTTTTTGCTTTGCATCTCAATTTGTCTAATTTCTATAGCCCTATTTTCAAGTTTACTTACTCTTTCCTTGTCTGTTTGAGTCTACTGATGAGCTCACTGAGCATTTTTAAGCCTGTTACAGCATTTTCGATTTCTAATATTTCTGATTATTTCTTATAGATTCCATCTTTGTGCTAAAATCACCTATCTCATCTAGCATGTTTTACTATCTTTTCCATAGAACTTCAACACATTAATCATAGTTATTTTAAAATCTGTGTGATAATATCAATATTTGTGTCATAGTCTGATGGTAACAATTCCTTTATTTTTTCTATTTTTTCTTTACTTTTTGGCATTCTTTGCCTTTTTGTTGTTGTTGTTGAAAGCTGGGTATGTTGTATGGGTCAGTGAATACTGAGGAATAGGCCTCTAAAGTGGGGATTTATGCTAACCTAGTCAGAGGCTGCGCTATTTTTAAAGTATGGTGTTGCTATGCGTACTAGAGACCCCAGACTCATATAGTGACCTTATTTGTTTCTCTACTCCTGATTCTGAATCTTCCCTTTCTACCACTCCCCAGAAAAAGTGTGCGTTTTACAGATCACCTAGCTAAAAACTCTTGGCATTATTGCTAGAGGCCTATTAATGTGGTAGTAGATGTAGGGGAGGGGAGCATATGATAAGGTTATGAGTAAGTCTCAGTCACTAATGTACACAGTGAGCCTGTATCTTAGTATGACATTCACAAATGTTTCTGTTCTACCTTCATAGGTATAGCTTTTTTTAATCCTTCCCCTATTTTGTTCTCAGCTCTGATGACGTCTTCCAGTGTTCTCAGTCTATGTGTTTGAGGTGTCCTTCTTTGCAAACTAATACTTGTGCCTTTTACTTTTAGGTGATATAGTGTTGTAGCTGAATCGTATCACACACAATTCAAATGTTGACACCTTAAGCCCTAGTATCTCTGCAAGTGACTGTATCTGAAACCAGAGCCTTTAAAGACATGTTTAGGTTAAAATGAAGTGTTAGGGTGGGCCCTAATTCAATCTGACTGGTGTCTATAAGAAAAGAATATTAGGACACCCAAAGAGGCACCATCAAGACTGTAAACACACAGAGAAAAGTCCATGTGAGGACACAGCAAGAAGGCAGCCATCTACAAGCCAAGGGAAGAGGCTGCAGAAGAAACAAAACCTGTAGACGGCCTGATCTTGAACTTTTAGTTTTCAGACCTGTTAGAAAATAAATTTATATTGTTATAACCACCCAGTCTGTGATATATTTTATGGCAGCCATAGCAAACCAATACAGACAGGGTAACTGGAGTTTGCTCAAGTTCCCTTCTTCCAACTGAGATGGGACTTGACATGTATCCTCAGGTTGTTCTCTTCCCTCCACAGATTAGTGAGGGAGATGGATCTGGATGGCCATTCTCAATAGGTGACCTTTATCAGCAACCTTCTTCATTCTCTTTGTGACAGCCTGGAGTTTCTCAGAGCAAAAGCCTCTAAAAGAGTGGGAACTAACCCTATGATTGCATCCTCCAAGAGATTCTCATTCTCATACCAGCCCACACTTATCCTCTGAAATTTATCAAAATTTTTAGTTTATTGTCACTTTAAGATGATATGATATTGTATTAGGGTTCTCTAGACGGAAAAAAAAATAGGATAGATGTATATATAAAGGAGAGTTTATTAAGGAGTATTGACTCACACAATCACAAGGTAAGGTCCCACAATAGGCTGTCTGCAAGTTGAGGAGCAAGGAAGCCAGTCCAAGTGCCAAAGCTGAAGAACTTGGAGTCTGACGTTTGAGGGCAGGAAGCATCCAGCATGGGAGAAAGATGGAAGCCAGAAGACTAAACCAGTCTAGTCTTTCCATGTTCTTCTGCCTGCTTTAATTCTGGCTGCATTGGCAGCTGATTAGCTTGTGCCCAGATTGAGGATGAGTCTGTCTTTCCCAATCCACTGACTCAAATGTTAATCTCCTTTGGCAACACCCTAACAGACACACCCAGGAACAATACTTTGCATCCTTCAATCCCATCAAATTGACACTCAATATTAACCATCACAGGTACCAAGAGATTTTGTTCCTCAGATAGCAAATGCTTAGCTCCTGTCTCTCCCTGAAGGTGTCTTTCTTACTTTGGGAAGGCCATTTGTCTTATAATATCTATTATTTGATAGTTTCACAAAAAGTCATTAATTTGCTGCATGTTCAGCTTTTTTCTAATATAGGAACGGAAGCTTTCCTTTTTTTAGCTACTTCTTTATACTTAAACTGGAAGTCTTACTAGACTATCTTAAAACATTATTAACACTACATAAGTAATTAAGCATTGCTTACTCACAAAGACAAATATAATCTTCCTTTGTCTAAGCAGAGTGCAATATTAAAAATAGGAGTACACATTTTATGTAGTGAATATTTTATATTTTTTCAATGTCTAAAATCTACTTACATACCACACCCAGTTTCATTTAGAAAAATTTCTTCTTCCCTCTATTGTCACTAAGCAATGCTGATATGGGAGCGGGACAGGAAAGTGCTGGGTAGAGAAAGGTGGGGTCCCTGGTGAGGGCTCCACCCTTGGGCTTGTGCCCATGGACCTAAGTGAGGAAAGGCACTCCTGTTTTTGCACCCAAATGTTGAATTTTCCAAGACTACTCTTACCCACCACTACTGCATCCTGTGCCTATAAAAACCCTGAGACCTTAGCGGGCACAGACACAGGCGGCTGGACATCAAGAGGAACACACTGGTAGAAGAACACACTGACAGACACAGGCAGGCCATTGATGGTGGAATAACGTGGACACTAAGGGACATTTAGCTGAGGGTGGTCGGGGAGAACCTGGCTGCTGAGCGGCCTAACTCCAAGGGAAAACCACCTTCTCACTGCATCCTCCTTCTGCCTCCCTATACATCTTCTGAGAGCCACTTTCACTACTCCATAAAAAACCTTGCACCCATCCTCCCAGTCCATGTGTGATTCCAATTTTTCTGGTACACTAAAGCAAGAGCTCAGGATACAGAAAGCCCTCTGTCCTTGTGATAAGGCAGAGGGTCTAATTGAGCTGATTAACTGTAACACATACCCACTGGGGCTTTAGGGCCTGTAAACACTCAACACTAGACACTGCCTTTGTCTCCTCAGGCTCCCCGTGACCTGCCTTTCTGCATGCTCCCCCTAGGGGTTTGAGCTGTGGGGCACCAAAGAAATGAGCCACACTCCATTGAACACCCTACAAGGGGGATAAGAGAACTTTTCCTATTTCAATGGCACATTTTCTATGCTAGATGTTGTAACTTCTGAAAATTGGATAGTGAGCAGAATGACAATGAAATGGTAAATCATTGGATTTTCAGTTATCACAAAGATATAACTGATCATAATCATCCCTCTAGGACAGTGTTATTTTATTTGTTTTCTGGACCTTATAGATATCTTAGTTTTTATAATTTTGGGTTTGATTTTCTAGTATCCAGTGGATTTTGTGTTTCAAATATCCTTTCTATAGTATCCATTTTGTTTGGCTTGGGTAGAATGAGTTTCTCCTGATTGCAGTCAAATAATCTGATAATTATCTGAAAAAAATGATAATTATCATATAAGATGCTGCTTTCTGGTTTATTTTATTATAAATGAAAGTTTAGTTTTCCAGTGCATTTGTTTTCCATATTTTGGTTGTTGCACTATAACATTTGAATATGCATAAATTTGCAATGTTCTTAAAGCTTGTTTTTAGATACTAAACATTAAGGGATTGTAATAATTAATTTGTGAAGTGATTCAAGCATGGGCACACTCAGCAGGGGTGACTGAAACTAGGACAGGTGTTCAGCAGTTCAGCCAAATGTACAGTTGGTTGGAACACAACAATCATCTGGGTTGATTGTGAGAGTTAGGTACACATAAGCTGTTAACTTTCCCTGTAGGAGTTCCCCTACTTTCTTAATATGTCCTAGATATTTGACTCTATGAGCCACTGTTATCTCAAGGGTAGTACTGATGACACACTATGGAAGTTGGTTGCAATAACTCAAACATAGATCTACTGAGTATTTAAATAAGAGGTAGAGATAAGTTTTATTCTAGGGTAAATCAATAGTTCCTATTAGTTTGTACATATTATTTTCACATAAAGAAGATATGCTATATAAAACATTTAAACTAATGTTAATATCAAAGAAGAATATATAGCTAACTAAAAAGAAAGATTCAAAATGAAAAGAAGCCAAAACACGACTAATTGGCTTACAATTGATCTTCTTCATGCCTACAGTATTAGTTACAGTACAACATAACTTTTGCTTGTAGAACTGCATTCTTCATTTAATCATGTGTCTTAAGTGCAGGAATATATCTTTATATTTGCATCCTCAACACCTCACACTGAGCCTGACATACAATAACTTTATAGTACAGTTTTAAGGAAAAGATAATGGAATAATACTAATTGATAATTATCAAAACTACAAACTAAAGAAAAGGTACTCGACTCACTACTGCCTTTGTACTTTATTTAAAAAAAAAACAAGATTGTTGGTACAAAGTGCTAAGAATGAGGGTCAGTAAAGATTACAGTATTAAACCTTTGTTTCATATCTGGTCTAGGTCTCTTAAGTGTCAGCTTCTAAGAATTATAAAGATAAGAAGATAGAAAGGTATGGAGATAATTTATCTTAAATAGATTTTTTCTCAAATTACTTAATTTAAATGCAATTTAAAATTTTTGGTAAGCTAACCAGGCATGGTGGCTTGCATCTGCAATCCCAGATACTTAGGAGGCTGAAGTGAGAGGATCTCCTCAGGCTAGCCTGGGCAATGAGGCAAGACCTCACTTCTAAAAAATGTTTAAAAATTAGCCAGGTATGGTGGCAAGTGCCTGTAGTTCTAGCTTCTTGGGAGGCTGGATGGAAGGGTTGCTTGAGCCCAGAAGTTTGTGGCTGCAGTGAGCTATGATCATACCACCTCTCTCCAGCTTGGGCAACAGAGTGAGACCCCAATCTCAGAAAAAAAAGGTAAGCTGAGTAATACATGGTAATACAAATATGTATGCATCCAAACACTATCATAGGACTACATTGCCTTACAAAAGGGACTTTGCAGATGTGATTAATTTAAGAATACCAGGGTGGAATATTATCCTGGATTCCCCTGGTGGGCTATATGTAATCACAAAAGTCCTTGTAACAAGGAGGCAAGAATGTTGGAGAGGCAAAAAAAAAAAAAAAAAAAAAAGGAGTGATAAGGAGATAAGAGACGCAGAGTTTGGAGTAATGTAGGAAGAAATCAGAATTCATGAAATTCTAGGAGCTGGAAAATCAAATTTCTCTCTGGAGCCTCCAAAAGGAATGCAGCCCTTCTGACACTAAGGTCTTGGCCACATAAAATTCGTTTTTGCATATCTGACTTCCAGAATATCTGAATAATACATTTTTTCATCCTCTCAAGCATTTATCCCTTGAGTTACAAACAATCCAATTACATTCTTTAAGTTATTTTAAAATATACAATTATTAATGACTATAGTCACCTATTATGCTATCAAATAGTAGGTCTTATTTATTCTATTATTTTTGTACCCATTAATCATCCCCATCACCCTTCAAAACCCCTACTCCCTTCTTAGCCACTGGTAACTATCCTACTTTCTGTGTCTGTGAGTACAATGGATTTGATTTTTAGATCCCATAAATAAGTCAGAATATGCAATGTTTATCTTTCTGTGCCTGGCTTTTTGCACTTAACATAATGATCTCCAGTTGCATTCCAGTTATTGCAAATGATTAGATCTCATTCTTTTTTGTGACTGAATAGTACTCTGTTGTGTATATGTATCACATTTTCTTTATCGATTTATTTGTTGATGGACATATAGGTTGCTTCCAAATCTTAGCTATTGTAAAAGGTGCTGTAACAAACACAGGGTGCAGATATCTATTAGATTTTCTGATTTCTTTTCTTTTGAGTATATATCCAGCAGTGAGATTGCTGAACAAAATGTAGCTCAATTTGTAGTTTTTTGACGAGCTCCAAAATGTTCTCCGCAGTGGTTATACTAATATACATACCCACCAACAGTGTACAAGGGTTCCCTTTTCTCCATATCATTGCCAGCATTTGTCACGCCTGTCTTTTAGATATAAGGCATTTTAACTAGGGTGAGATAATATCTCATAGTAATTTTGATTTGCATTTCTCTGATGATCAGTGATGTTGTGTGCCTTTTCCTAGGCCTGTTTTCTTTTGAGAAATGTCTACTCAAATTTTTTGCCCATTTTTTGGATTGGATTATTAGTTTTTTTTTTTTTTTCCCATAGAGTCCTTTGAGTTTCTTATGTATTCTGGTTATTAACCCCTTGTCAGATGGGAAGTTTTCAAATATTTTCTCCTATTCTGTGAGTTGTCTCTTTACTTTGTTGTTTGTATCCTTTGCTGTGCAGAAGCTTTTTAGCTTGATGTCATCTCATTTGTCCATGTTTGCTTTGGTTGTCTGTGCTTGTGGGGTATTACTCAAGAAATCTTTCCTGAGAACAATGTCCTGGAGATTTTCCCTAAAGTTTTCTGGCAGTAGTTTTGTAGTTTCAGGCTTTAGATTTAAATGTTTACTCTGCTTTCATTTGAATTTTGTATATGGCGAGCGACAGGGGTCTAGTTTCATTCTTTTACATATGGTTATTTAGTTTTCCTAACACCATTTATTGAAGAGACTGTCTTTTCCCCAGTGTATGTTCTTGGCACCTTTGTCAAAAATGAGTTCACTGTAGGTGTGTAGAATTGTTTCTGGATTCTCTATTCTGTTCCATTGGTCTATGTGTCTGTTTTTATGCCAGTGCTATGCTGTTTTAGTTAGTATAGATCTGTAGTATAATTTGAAGTCAAGTAATGTCATTCCTCTAGTTTTTTCTATTGTTTAGAATATCTTATGCTATAAAGGGTCTTTTGTGGTTCTATGTAAATTTCAGGATTTTTTTTCTATTTCTTGGAATAATATCATTGGTAGTTTGATATAAATTGCATTGAATCTGTAAATTGTTTTTGGTAGTATGTATATTTTAACAGTATTGATTCTTCCAATTCATGAACATGAAATATTTTTTTCATTTTTTTAGTGTTCTTTTCAATGTTCTTCATCAGTGTTTTATAGTTTTTATTATGGAGAGCTTTCACTTCTTTGGTTAAGTTAATTTCTAGGTATTTAATTTTATCTGTGGCTATTGTGAATGGGTTTACATTTTATTTCTTTTTCAGATTATTCACTATTGGCATATAGAAATGCCACTGACATTTGTATGTTGATTTTGTATCCTGCAACTTTACTGAATTTGTTTACCAGTTCTAATAGTTTTTTTGTGGAGTCTTTATTTTTTTTCCAAATAAGATAACATATTATCGGCAAACAACCATAATTTGACTTTTTTCCTTTCAATGTGGATGCCTTTTAGTTTTTTTAATTATCTGTTTTGAGACAGAGTCTCGCTCTGTTGCTCAGGCTGGAGTGCAGTGGCATGATCTCAGCTCACTGCAGCCTCCACCTCCCAGGTTCAAGTGATTCTCCTGCCTCAGCCTCCTGAGTAGGTGGGATTATAGGTTCCCGCCACCACACCTCTCTATTTTTTTTTTTTTTTTGTATTTTTAGTAGGGATAGGGTTTTATCATGTTGGCCAGGCTGGTCTTGAACTCCTGACCTCAAGCAGCCCGTCCACCTTGGCCTCCTACAGTGTTGAGATTACAGGCATGAGCCACCACACCCGGTTCATATATTTTTTTCTCTTGTCTGATTGTTCTAGCTAGGACATTCAGTAGTATACTGAATAACAGTGGTGACAGTGGGCATTCTTATCACATTCCGGATCTTAGAGGAAAGCCTTTCAGTTTTTCCCCATTCAGTATGGTATTAGCTGTCTGTCTGTTGTATATGGCTTTTGTTATGTTGAAGTATGTTCCTTCTATACCCAGTTTTTTGAGGGTTATAATTATGAAGGGATCTTGAATTTTATCAATTGCTTTTTCAGCATCATTCATTCTGTTGATATGATGTATCACATTGATTGATTTGCATATGTTGAACCATTCTTGCATCCCAGGGATAAATCTCATTTGGTCATGATGAATGATCTTTTTAATGTATTGTTGAATTTGGTTCACTAGTATTTTATTGAGGATTTTTGCATCAATATTCGTCAGAGATACTGGCCTGTTGTTTGTTTGATGTGTTTTTGTCTGCTTTGGATATCGGGGTAATATTGTCCTCATAGAATAAGTTCTAAAGTATTCCTTTCTTCTCTATTTTTGGAAGAGTTTGAGTAGGGTTGGTGTTAGTTTTTCTTTAAGTGTTTGGTAGAATTAAACAGTGAAGTCATTGGTTCCAGGGCTTTTCTTTCCTAGGAGACTTTTTATTATGCCTTCCATCTCATTGCTTGTGATAGGTCTGTTCAGGTTTTGGATTTCTTCCTGGCTCAATCTTGGTAGGTTGTATGTATCTAGGAATTTGTCTATTTTTTTTTCTAGATTTTCCAATTTATTAACATATAGTTATTCATGGTAGCCACTAACGAGCCTTAGCATTTCTGCAGTATCAGTTGTAATGTCTCCTTTTACATTTCTAATTTTACTTATTTTTATTTTCTCCCTGTTTTTTGTAATTAGTCTGGTTAAAGGTTTACCAATTTTATTTAACTTTTCAAAAAACCAACTTTTGTTTCATTGATCTTTTGTATTTTTCTCATTTCAATTTCATGTATTTCTGCTCTGATCTTCATTATTTATTTTCTTCTACTAATTTGGGATTTGGTTTGCTCTTTTCTTTTCTAGTTCTTTAAGATGTGTCATTAGGTTGTTCATTTGAAGTTTTCCCTGTTTTTGGATGTAGGCACTTCATAGCTATAAATTTCCCTTTGAGTACTGCTTTTGCTGTATCCCATAGGCTTTGATATGTTGTGTTTCCATTATTATTTGTTTCAAAAAATTTTCAGTTTTCTTCTTAAGTTCTTCATTAACCCACTGGCCATTTAGGAGCATATTGTTTAATTTCTGTGTATAGTCTGCAAAATTCCTCTTTTCATTACTTTTTGGTTTCTTTCCATTTTGGTCCAAGAAGACGCTTGATGTGATTTTTTTTTTGAATGTTTAAAGACTTGTTTTGTGACCTAACATATGGTCTGTCCTTGAGAATGATCCATGTGCTGAAGAAAAGAATGTGTATTCTGCAGCTTTTGGATGAAATGTTCTGTAAATATCTATTGGATCCGTTTGGTGCATATTGCAGATTAAATCTGATGTTTGTTTATTTTCTGTCTGGAAGATCTTTCCAATCCTGACAGTGGTGTGTTGAAGTCTCCAATTATTATTGTACTGGGGCTTATCTCTCTCTTTAGCTCTAATAATATTTCCTTTATATATCTGGGTTCTCCATTGTTGGGTGCATATACATTTAATTGTTGAGTGTTCTTGCTGAATTAACCCCTTTATTATTATATACCGACTTCTTTGTTTTCATCTCTTCTTATAGTTTTCTTCTTGACATCTACTTTTTCTGATACAAGTATAGTGACTCCTGCTCTTTTTGTTTTGTTTTGTTTCCATTGGCATGGAATATCTTTTTCCATCCCTTTATTTTCAGTCTATGTGTGTCTTTATAGGTGAAATGTGTTTCTTGTGGGCAACAGATCAATGGGTCTTGTTTTTACATCTATTCAGCCAGTCTATGTCTTTTGTTTGGAGAGTTTAGTCCATTTATGTTCAATGTTATTATTGATAAGTAATGATTTCTCCCAGTTTTTTTTCTGGTTGTTTTGTGGTCTTCTATTCTTTCTTTCTTTCCTTCCTGTTCCCTTCTAGTGATGATGATTTTCTCTGGTGCTATAATTTAGTTTCTTCCTTTTTATTTTTTTGTGTCTATTATATGTTTTTTCATTTTGGGTTACCATGAGATTTCCAAATACTATCTTGTAACCAATTATATTAACCTGATAACAACTTAACACTACTGCATAAACAAATGCACAAAATGATAACTAATAAAAACTCCATGCCTTAACTTCATCCCCGCACTTTGTAACTTTTTGTTGTTTTTATTTACATGTTATTGTACTGACTGTCTTGAAACATTGTTGAAGTTATTAGGTTTAATAGATTCATCATTTGGTCTTTCTACTTAGGATAATAGTGGTTTATACACACAGTTGCAGTGTATGATATTCTGCGTTTTTCTGTACTTAACTATTATCAGTGAGTTTTGTTCCTTCAGATGATTATTTATTGCTCATTAATGTTCTTTTCTTTCTGATTGAAGTACTTCCTTTAACATTTCCTGTGGGACAAGACTGGTATTGGTAAAATTCCTCAGCTCTTGTTTGTCTGGGAAAGTCTTTACTTTTCCTTCATGTTTGAGGGACATTTTCACCAGATTTCTATTCTAGGGTAAAATTTTTTTTTTTCCACATGAGCACTTTAAATATGTCATGTCACTCTCTCCTGGCCTGTAAGGATTCCCCTGAGAAGTCTGCTGCCATATTATTGTAGCTCCATTGTATGTTTTTTTTTTTTCTTTCTTTTCTCTTGCTGATTTTAGGATCCTTTATCCTTCACCTTTGGAAGTTTGATTAGAAAATGCTTTGAGGCAGTCTTCTTTGGGTTAAATCTGCTTGGTGTTCTATAACCTTTTTGTACTTGGATATTAATATCTTTGTCTAGGTTTAGGAAGTTCTCTGTAAAGTTTCTTTTTCTTTCTTTTTTTTCTTTTTTTTTTTGGATGGAGTCTCTCTCTGTTGCCCAGGCTGGAGTGCAGTGGTGTGATCTCAGCTCACTGCAACCTCCACCTGCTGGGTTCAAGCAACTCTCCTGCCTCAGCCTCCTGAGTAGCTGGGACTACAGGCATGCACCACCATGCCCAGCTGGGGATTTTTTGTATTTTTAGTAGAGACGGGGTTTCATTATGCTGGCCAGGATGGTCTCGAACTCCTGATCTGCCCATTCCGCCAGATCTGCCCACTTGGCCTCCCAAAGTGCTGGGATTACAGGCATGAGCCACCGCACCTGGCCTCTTTGCATAAAATTTCTACCCCATCTCTTTCTTTAACTCCTCTTTAAGGCTAATAACCATTATATTTGTGATTTTGAGGCTATTTTCTAGATCCTGTAGGCATGCTTCATTTTTATTCTTATGTCTTTTGTCTCTTCTGACAGTGAATTTTCAAATAGCCTGTCTTCAGGCTCACTAATTCTTTCTTCTGCTTGATTATCTCTGCTATTAAAGGACTCTGATGCATTCTTCAGTATGCCAAGTGCATTTTTTAGCTCCAGAATTTCTACCTGATTCTTTTCAATTATTTCAATATCTTTGTTAAGTTTGTCTGATAAAATTCAGAATTCCTTCTCTGTGTTATCTTCAATTTCTTTGAATTTCCTCAACAGAGCCATTTTGAATTATCTGTCTAAAATGTCACATATCTCTGTTTCTCAGGATTTGTCTCTGGTATCATATTTAGTTCATTTGATAAGATCATGTTATGCTGGATTTTGTTGATGCTAGTAGATGTTCTTTAGTGTCTGGGCATTGAAGGGCTAGGTATTTATTTTAGTCTTCACTCTCTGGGCTTATTTGTAGCCATCCTCCTTGGGATGGCTTTTTAGATATCCAAAAGGACTTGGATCTTTTGATCTAAGCTGTATCTACTTTAGGGGGCACCAGAAGCATAATAGTGCTGTGGTTTTTTGTAGATTCATAGAGGTACGTTGATGGTTTTGGACAAAATCTAGAATTCTCTAGATTACCAGGCAGAGATTCTTGCTCCCTTCCCTTACTTTGTTCCAAACATACAGAGTATGTCTCTCTCTTCTGAGCCACCTTAGGCTGGGTGGAGTAACCACTGTGGTTACCACCACTGTGACTGCACTGGGTCAAACTTGAAGCTAGCATAGTGCTTGGTCTTGCCTAAGGCCTGTTATAACCACTCTCTAGCTATTGCCTATGTTTGCTTAAGGTCCTGAAAATCTATAATCAGCAGGTGGCAAAGCCAGTCAGGCCTGTGTTCTTCCCTTCAGGGCAGAGAGGTCCCTCAAGCCCCCCAGTGAGTCCAGAAGTCAGGGACTGAGTCAAAACCTTAGATGTCTACCTGGTGTCCTACTGTATTGTGGCTGAGCTGGCACTCAAACCACATGAAGCAGTCTTTCTCACTCTTCTCTCCCCTTTCCAAAGGAAGAGGACCTTCACCCCACAACCACTACCAACCCAGGCCATGAGGAGTACTGCCAGATGAACTCCAATATTCCCTTAAGGCCCAAGGTCTCTTAAGTCAGCTTGTAAATTCTGCCTGACCAAGGACTCATCTTTCAGGGCAATGGGCTCTGCTCTGGCCCATGGAAGATCCAGAAATGACACCAAAGAGTCAAGCCCTGAGTCTGGGACCTCAAGAGCCTACTTGGTGCCTTCTGCTACCCTGTAGCTATGCTGGTATCTAAGGTGCAAGACGAAGTCTCCTTTTCTTTTTCTTCTGCTTTTCTCAGGCAGAAGTTTTACCCCTTAGCCACCATAGCTAGTTATGTGCTGAGTCACACCTGAAGCCTGCAAGTCTCAGAGTTTCAACAAGGCCCTCAATGTTGTACCTGAGTGCTGGTTATTCGGGGCCCAAGGGCTCTTCAGTTAGCAGGTTATGAATGTTGACAGGACTGTGTCTTTTCCTTCAAGGCAGTGGGTTCCCTTTTGGCACAGGGTGTGTCTATAAATGCCATCTAGAATCTAGGGCCTGGAATGGGGACCTCACGAGTCTGACTGGTGCCCTATCCTGCTGTGGCTGGACTGGTGTTCTAGATGCAGACACAGTCCTCCCTCTCCTCTTTCCTCTCCACTTCTCAAGCAGAAGGAAGGGGTCTCTTTTGGAGCCCAGAGCTGTGCAGTACTGCAGATGCCAGCACTCCTTTGGCTGCCTCTGATGGTGTCTCAGTCTGTGACATGTCCCCCAGTCCATTGTTCCTGAGCCTAATTCAGCTCTAGGACTCACCTAAGAGTTGTAGTCCTTGTGGCCTAGACTGCCTTTTAAGTTTACGTGGAGACACGGAGTGCCATAGCCCGCAGTGGCAAGGTTTGCAGACACTCAAGTTCAGACGGCTGGGATCAGTGGTTCCTGTCTGGCTAGGGCTGATTTAAATGCTCCCTCTCTGGATGGGCATCAGATGAGTTTGATCTGGTTTTCTGCTCGAACAGGGTAGCACTGAGTTTTCTGCCTCACAATTGCTGTTTTCTCCTTCCCCCAGCACCCAGAGATGCTCTCTGCACCAAACCATTATTGCTGCGGGTGGAGGCGGGGTGGCTTGGTGATTCAGGACTGTTTTTTAATCTCTTCAGTGCCTCTTTCAGCAATATGAAGTTAAAACTAGGTACTATGAGTGCTCACCTAATTTTTGGTTCTTATGAAGGTTGTTTTTTTTTTTTTTTTTTTTTTTCCTGTGTAGATAACTGTTTACTTGGTGTCCCTGTAGGGAGTGGTAGGGGTGGCAACCAGTGGAACTTTCTATTCTGCCATCTTGCTCTGACCTCCAGGTATTTTAAGTCAGTAAGTGTGTGGCAGATCCTTATAGCAACAATAGGAAACTAGTAACTGAATAATCGATGACATAAGTCCTAAGTGTTGTTTTATAGTTACTACTATTTAATACCCTGAACTGTGCAAAACAACATTGTTATTTACTTCAGGGTACTAAAATGACACCAATATGTAATGGTAATTTTATGGTTATTAGCATTTTATAATAATAGAAATGCCAACCCATAAGGTAAAAAAAATTAAATTACAGTTTTCAAATCACTGGAATAAGGAAATTTCCTAGAAATTTCAGAAAGAAATATTGCTCATGCTATTTTAACAAATTACATATTAAATAACCTATAGAGAATTACACCGCTTTTATTTTAAGTCTTTCATTTAATTCAGTGTTGCATGAGACAACAAAAATATTTTTCAGAAACATAAAAATGTGGCAATTTTAGAAAAAACTATATTCTCATTAGAAATTCTAAACTTAAAAATATATAAATAATGACATCATGTGATATCATCAATGACAGATGTATAAATAAGTTAAATGGGAAAAGAGAATTTTCTCAAAGAGGCCCATAATGATTTACTGAAGGAGGTAATGCCCTTGTATCTATGTTAACAAAACTAAATTGGGTGTCTCTAGTTTATTGTTTTTCTCCTATTTCTATCTACCTTTTAGACATATGTACTTTAATGTTCCAAAAGGGCCTCTAGTTTATCTTTTGCAAATCTGAACTCATCCTCTGTTGAAAGAACCCTGCTTCTCCAACTGCACTTTCTCTCTCTTTTAATGGTACCTACATTCACCCATTTTCCCGGGCACTAAATCCGGAAACCATACTTGGTTTTAATGACATGATATACTATCCATGTTTATAGCATGAAAATCAGTATCCCAATGCAGAATTTTTGTCTGACCTTCAGACACATATTATATATCTTCCAAATATCACCCTTGGATTGCCTAGTCACTCACCTTCAGTAACACAGCTATCAAATCTGCATTCATTCTGTCTTCTGGTTCTTATTGAATTTTACTAAATGTTGTTAGGAAATGTTTTAATAATTTCAGGACATTAGGGTCAGAAGCTGAGAATGCTTTTAGAAATCAGTTCTACCAGTTTTCCCTGCTTAGGAATTGAGATACAAAGAACACAAGCAGAAATCAAGTTAAAGACCACATTATTATTAAGAGTAAGCCTGGCCATGTGAATTGTAAAAATTAAATTAGAGGATGTGTTTTACAGAGCAAACCTCAACAAAGTCCCTTTTTCTACTGCAATATTTTTCTCCTTTTCCCTCAAGCTCCTTAACTGATTTAGAGTGAATTCTACTTGCCTGCAAGCCCATCTTATGACCATAGAACTTACAATAAGCTTTTTAAAGCCAGAGATCATTGTTATTTGAGGAAACATCAAATATGCCACAGAGAAACCAAAAAGTCATAAAAAGAAAGGATTTAGAGCAAACAGTCAATGCAGAGGGCAGAAAATAACTTAAAATATATCACTAATGATCCCAAAGAAATGGGAAATAGTGTGTTCAAGCAACAAGGACAGGATATTATTAAAAGAAAATTCAGAGATTAAAAAAGAAATATTGTGAACAGAAAATGAAAAAAATGAACATATAAGATTTAATATTCATTCAACAATTATACCTCAAATATTTGTACACATACTGTGGCATAGATTCTGTTCTCAAAAATTGAGATATATGAATAAACAAAACTAATTAAAATCCCTAACTTCATGGAACTTAAATTTTGGCAAGCAAAATTAGAATATGAAATGCATTTGATGGTATATTCTAGAAAATATTGCTATAGCAACAAAGTCAATTGGAATATGGGAGAGAAGTGATAAGAAAATTAAAGAATCAATCTAGAAGTTTCAGTATATATGTAACAGACATTCCAGAAAGAAGCAAACATAGTAAGGAATGGAGAAATATATCAAATAATCATAACTGGACATTTCCTAAAATTAAAGAAATTGTATTTATAGATTGGAAGGGGCATTGATTACTGAGCACAGTGAATGAAAACTGACCCACACTAATAGATACTGTAATATCACATAAAATATCAGAACACTAAAGGAGAGGGATAATTTTGCCCAGAACACACTTATTAGATACTCAGCAAATATTTCTTGAGTGTAAATAAAAAAGGTCTAATAATCTAAAGTGGGGGGAAAGTCCTCCCACAATAAAGAGTTGAAAATCAGAATGCCACCAAACTTTTAACAGCAACACTGAAACCTAGAAAACAGTGAAGAAATGCTCCCAAAAATCTGAATGTTTTAAAATATCAGGTTCTGTATTCAGCTATGTCAGTTATCAGTTTATTAGTGCTCAGATCTCTTTATTCCCCTGATAAACAATGGAATTTCTGCTTTTCAGTGAACACAATGTTAAGGTTCTCCTGTTGAGGGCAGTGGAGGAATATTGCAAGAAGAAACTCTCATGCCTTTTCCTGCTGTGGCAAGGGGAGGCCTTAGGGATGTGTGTGTGTGTATATGAGAGGGGGAGAGAGAGAGAGAGTGAGAGAGAGTGTGTGTGTGTGTGTGTGTATGCGTCTGGTGGAGCTCTGCCCAGAACAGTCTCTCTGTAATGGTGCAGCATCAGCCTGATGATAACATTTCTGTGTCCTTCTCAACATGAAAACTGGTGCCTTGACTCCCTTTGCATATTCCTGCACCTCTTTACATACTCCAGTGCTGATCACCTTTTACTCATTGCTCCCACCTGAACTCTGACAGGTTAGCTGCTCCTTGCCCAGTGAATGCAGACTGGAAACAGCCTGCGCAAACCCACATACCTCTCTGCTATCCCCTGACCTGAACTATCACTTCCCTAAGGAAGTCTAAATCCTTTTTAAGTTCCTTCTTTTTAGGCACTCTCCTTCAGTCATAGCACCATATACAGTTCCTTTATATCTTTGCCAATTTATTAATTCTATATATCTGTAGTTTCTTTCTCCTAATAGGACTAGTAATCAAGAGTGAGGATAAAATAAAAGCATATTCAGCCTTTCAAAACTCCAAAAACCCTCAGATGCAAACCTGTATACCAGAAGCTTCTAAATATATAAATGAGGAATTAAACCAAGGCAAAGGAAAACATGCAGTTCAGGAAATAGTGGATCTAACGCAGAGGCAAGAGGAAGGAAATTTTCAGAAAAAACATAAAGGAAAATTCTCAAATAAATCCAAAGGAAGCCAAGAGAACAACCAGTCTAGAGAAACAAGACACATGGTTCTAGAAGCAATATTCAAACAACAACAAAAACAAAATTGGGGATTGACTTCTGTGTTTAAATTGTATTAAGAAGAGTTATTGAAATTTAGTAGTAGGGCTGAGGTAAGAATTAATGATAGGCACATAGAATATTAAGGAAAAAGGTAATTATTAACTCTAAGGAAATGTAAAAATAAAGAAATATAATAAACATGGGTATAAAATATGGTTTAATAGAATAAAAAAGACCTAGTGTTTGATAGATCAATAGGGTCACAATAATTTACAGTAATCTATTGTATATTCCAAAATAGCTAGAAGAGAATAACTGGAATGTTTCTAGCATATAGAAAGGATAAATATTTAAGGTGATGGATTTTCCAAGTACACTGGTTTTAAGGGAAGAGACCACCCCTCATATTGTCTTATGCCCAATTTCTGTCTCCAAAGAAAGAAGAAATAAAAACTAAAAGGCAGAAATGAAATCCACAGGCAGACAGCCCGACGCCATACCCTGTGCCTGGTAGTTAAAGATCGACCCCTGACCTAATTGGTTATGTTGTCTATAGATTACAGACATTGTATGGAAAAGCACTGTGAAAATCCCTGTCCTGTTCTGTTTCATTCTAATTATCGGTGCGTGCAGTCCCCAGTCAGGTACCTCTTGCTTGCTCAATCGATCATGACCCTCTCACGTGGACCCCCTTAGAGTTGTAAGCCCTTAAGAGGGACAGAAATTGCTCACTCAGGGAGCTCTGTTTTTGAGAAGTGAGTCTTGCCGATGCTCCCGGCCGAGTAATACCCTTCCTTCTTTAACTCGGTGTCTGAGGGGTTTTGTCTGCAACTCGTCCTGCTACATTTCTTGGTTCCCTGACCAGGAAGTGAGGTGATTAACCTATGGTCGAGGCAGCCCCTTAGGCGGCTGAGGCCTGCCCTGTGGAGCATCCCTGTGGAGCATCCCTGTGGGGCATTCTGGCCAGCTTGAGTGACGTGGATCCTGAGAGCGCTCCCAGGTAGGCATTTGCCTTGGTGGAACACCTCACCAGAGCAGTGTGTCCGGCCCCCGCAGAGGATCAACACAGTGGCTGAACACTGGGAATAAACTGGCACTTGGAGTCCAGACATCTGAAACTTGGTAAGACTGGTCTTTGGAACTTATCTACTCCATTTGAGTGGAAGCATGGCCTGACCACCCATGATGTGACTGTACCGGCCTTTGGTTTTTGTTTTTGACTTGACTTGGATTGCTTGATACTTTGGTTTTGGTTTTGGCTTGGATTTCTTGATACTTTGATTTTGGTTTTGATTCTGGTTTGGTGTAAACTGTAAAAGTGTGTGGCCAGGCGCGGTGGCTCACACCTGTAATCCCAGCACTTTGGGAAGCCGAGGCAAGCAGATCATGAGGTCAGGAGATCGAGACCATCCTGGCTAACACGGTGAAACACCATCTCTACTAAAAATACAAAAAATTAGCCGGGCATGGTGGTGGGTGCCTGTAGTCCCAGCTGCTCAGGAGGCTGAGGCAGGAGAATGGCATGAACCTGGGAGGCAGAGGTTGCAGTGAGCCGAGATCGCACCACTGCACTCCAGCCTGGGTGACAAGGCAAGACTCAATCTCAAAAAAAAAAAAAAAAAAAAAAAAAGTGTGTGTGTGCCCTTTTTACCCGTTCTTTGTTTTGTGGTGTGTGTCTGGTGTGAGCGTGGTGTTTTGTCTCAAGAAAGCATGAGTCAGGCACAGAGTAAGCCCACCCTACTAGGAACTATGCTGAAAAATTTCAAGAAATAATTTAAGGGAGATTACGATGTTACTATGACACCAGGAAAACTTAGCACTTTGTGTAAAAAAGAGACTGGCCAGCATTAGAGGTGGGTTGGCCATCAGAAGGAAGCCTGGACAGGTCCCTTGTTTCAAACGTATGGCACAAGGTAACCTGTAAGTCAGGGCACCCAGACCAGTTCCTGTACATAGACACTTGGTTATAGCTGGTTTTAGTCACCCACACCCCTGCCCCAACAGTGGTTAAGAGAACAGCAGCATAAGCAGCTGGCAGAGGCAAGGGAAGACCAGCAGAGAGAGAGAGAGAGAGGAAAGAGACAGAGAGGAAAAGAGGCAAAGAGAGAGAGAGAGGAAGAGACAGAAAGGAAGAGACAGAAAGACAAAGAGGGAGTCAAGGAAAAAGAGAGAGAAAGAAAGAGGAAAAGACAGAGGCAAAAGGAAAGTCAAAAAGAGAGAGAGACAGAAAGTCAAAGAAAGAAAGAAAGAAAAAGAGAAATATACAAGTGGTTAAAAAAAAAAGTGTACCCTATTCCTTTAAAAGCCAGGGTAAATTTAAAACCTATAATTGATAATGGAAAGTATTATCCGTAACCCTATAACACTCCAATACCACTTTATTGTCAGTGTAAACAAGGACGTATCCCAAAAGCACTGAGGCCGCTGATAACCTGCACCCTTCCTATAAAAAATCCTTAACCCAGTAACCCGTGGATGGCCCAGATGCATTCAATCTGTAGCGGAACTGCTTTGCTAACAGAAGAAAGTAAAAAAAAATAACTTTTAGAGGAAACCTCATTGTGAGCACACCTCACCAGTTCAGAAGATGATTTAACATTAGCCTCTGAAAATTCCCTTAACCCAGAAGCTTTCCTAACAGGGCATCTAAATCTTAATTACCATACAAAGTTCCGACCAGACCTAGGAGGAACTCCCTTCAGGACTGGACAATCGATGGTTCCTCCCGAGTAATTGAAGTAAAAAAATAAAAGCCATCTATACCACTTCTAAGTTAATTTGGACAAAACAAGGTCTTATTAATAGCAAAGGATAATTAAAATCCCAAACTTACAAGGTTTTCAACAAAAGTAAAATTTGCTAAGACTTAACATGGTAACATGTATTATAGTAACTTCTAATCTTGTGGCCTTAGACAGTCTATTGCACAGACATAAAGGAAGTTCACTTTGGAAAAGAATGGTTATCATCTTCGAAAAAAAGGGAAAAAAATGGGGGGCATAATTTATGTAAAAATAGTGTTATATGGTAAATTCTTTTCCTGAAATAAATTAACTGGTTGTTTAAAGAAAGAAATGTTTGTAATAAGTCAGAAAGTTGAGGCATGTCAAAGAACTGTCTGCAAAAGTCGTGAAAGAGAAAAATGTCATAAAAAAAGAATTTATGCAAGAAATGTAGTATAATTTAAAAGTAACTAGGCTCCCTGAATGTAAAACTTGAAAAAAAAACAGTTTATGTGCAAGGTGAATAAGAAAAGTAAAATATGACTTTGGTAAAAGGATTATAAGGAGGCATAAGAATATAAATTTTTACCTACATTAAAAGGTTAAAAAAATTATTGTTCTGAAGGTTTAAGCAAGTTTTAAAACGTTAATTGCAAAGAAAATTCTGTGTGTAAACATATTAGCTAAAGTTAGAGGGGTATCATCCAGTTTTTCTGTGAACTGGACATTAAAGTAAAAACACAACGGGTTTTTCTTAAAGCACTAACCTGCTCTTTAACAAAGATTATAAAAGGTTAAAAAGAGTCTATAAAAATCTTACCTTATGTTCCAACATTAAAAATTGAATAAATATGTCTACAAAGTTTTATTAAAACTAAGTTTAACATTAATAACACACTGATATAAAGGTGAAATTTAGCTTATCTGGTATAAAAATCATACAGGAAGCATTGTTAAATGTAAAATGGTGTTTGGCTTCTTTGGTCCAAAAACTAATAAAAATAGGTGCTAAAGGAAATTTCTCAGTAGAAAGGCACCAGGGACTATAAAGTCCACTGCTGATGGCCCTGCATTTAAAACAAAAGGTCAGTTTCTTAGAAATTATATACTTGGTTTATCTTCCACTTTCCTTTCCCTCAAAACTAAAAGTCTTTTAGCACATGTACCACCCCTAGAATTTCTAGTAAACCAACACCAGCCTGAAGATCATGTTCTCATCAAAGGGTGAAAAGAGAGAAAACTCGAGCCAGCCTAAGATGGACCCTACCTTGTGCTGCTAACCACTGAGACTGCTGTTCATACAGCAGAAAAGGATGGGCTCATCACACCTGAGTCAAGAAAGTGCCACCCCCTCCAGAGTTGTGGGCCACAGTCCCAGGGGAAAACGCT
This sequence comes from Pan paniscus, assembly GCF_029289425.2. Lineage (NCBI taxonomy): Eukaryota > Metazoa > Chordata > Mammalia > Primates > Hominidae > Pan > Pan paniscus. The sequence continues at coordinate 90,056,411 of NC_073252.2, read as the reverse complement.
ACCAAACTAAAGCTGAGAAAAATTTAACTCTTTCATCTATTCTATTACTCTTTCTTCTTTCCTCACTCTATTGCTGACCTTCTAGTTATTAACATAACCAAGTCAATTTTGCCTCAAACTATTGCATTTAATGCTTGCCTTGTTATACCCTGTGGGGACTTACCAAGTCAAAGACAGCTCTCTACTTCAGAAAAGTACCTCTGTCCCTCCTGACTCTCCTCAGACTGGGCATTAGTAAATTAGGACCATTTAATCCAGGGAAATTTCAAAAAAGACTCCAGCGTCAACCAGGAGTCTTGCTCCCTGATGTAGAGCTCTTATGCCGTAGTTGGTCCAACATTCTGTGGACCACTTAAGAGCAAGGATGGACTGCCCCAACCGGTTTTTGTAATTTCCTAAAATCATACATTCATTTTACTAGAGAATCATAGAAGTTAAAGACTTAAAACAAACTTTGGCGATTAAAACAGGATACCAAGATGCAAATGCCTGGTTGGAATGGATCAAATATTCCATCCACACATTAAACAAAAGCAATTGTTATGCTTGTGCACATAGCAGGCCAGAGGCCCAGATTGTCCCCTTTCCACTAAGGTGGTCCTCCAGTCGACCAGGCATGGGCTGCATGGTAGCTCTTTTCCAGGATTCTACAGCCTGGAGTAATAAGTCGTGCCAAGCTCTGCTATATCCCAAAGTCCGGCACCCTGCAGGTCAGCCCCCGAGGGCCATCCAGCCTCTGACTCTCAACACTAAGTTCACTTCGTGACTCTTATGACAGGGAGGAAACTTAGTGGTCCTTGGAGACCTGAAGGGATGCAGTGAGCTTAAGAATTTTCAAGAGCTTATCAATCAGTCAGCCCTTGTTCATCCCGGAGCGGATGTGTGGTGGTATTGTGGTGGACCTTTCCTGGGCACCCTGCTGAATAACTGGAGTGGCACTTGTACTTTAGTCCAATTGGCTATCCCTTTCACCCTGGCATTTCATCAACCAGAGGGAGGAAAAATAAGACATCATAAAGTGAGAGAAGCCCCTTATGGGTCTTTTGACTCTCACTTCTATTTAGACGCGATTGGAGTCCCACGGGGAATACCAGATCAATTTAAAGCTTGAAATCAAATAGCTACAGGATTTGAGTCAATATTTTGGTTGGTGACAGTTAATAAAAATGTAAATTGGTTAAACTACATCTATTACAACCAACAGCAACAAGCTTTTCATAAGTTAAAAGAAAAACTCATGTCGGCCCCAGCCCTGGGACTACCTGACCTGAAAAAACCCTTTACACTCTTTGTGTCAAAAAGAAAAAAAATGGCAGTTGGAGTTTTAACCCAGACTGTGGGGCCCTGGCCAAGGCCAGTGGCCTATCTCTCAAAACAACTAGATGGGGTTTCCAAAGTCTGGCCCCCATGTCTAAGGGCCCTGGCAGCAATGGCCCTGTTAGCATAAGAAGCAGATAAACTAGCCCTTGGGCAAAACCTAAATATAAAAGCCCCCCATGCTATGGTAACTTTGATGAATACCGAAGGACATCATTGGTTAACAAATGCTAGATTAACCAAGTACCAAAGCTTGCTATGTGTGAAGTTTGCAACACCCTAAACCCCACCGCCTTGCTCCCGGTATCAGAGAGCCCAGTTGAACATAACTGTGTAGAGGTATTGGACTCAGTTTATTCTAGTGGGCCCAACCTTCAAGACCATCCTTGAACATCAGTAGACTGTGAGCTGTATGTGGGCGGGAGCAGCTTTGCCAACCCCTGCATTGTGACTCTGAAGATGACAAGCCCTGCTCTGGTCACACCCGGAAGCTGACTGGTCCACACATGGCCAAAGCATGAGAAAACTCATCACGGGACTCATTTTCCTTAAAATTTGAACTTGTACAATAAGGACGTCAACTGACCTTCCTCAGACTGAGGACTGTCCCCAGTGTATACATCAAGTCACTGAGGTAGGACAAAAAATTGCTGCAGTCCTATTATTTTATGGTTATTATAAGTGTACCGGGACTCTAAAAAGAACTTGTTTGTATAATGCTATTCTATACAAGGTATGTAGCCCAGGAAATGACCAATCCGATGTGTGTTATGACCCATCTGAACCTCCCATGACCACAGTTTTTGAAATAAGATTAAGGACTGAGGACTGGTGGGGGCTCATAAACAATATGAGTAAAGTGTTAGCCAAAACAAGAGAAAAAGGTGTGCCCAAACAAGTCACCTTGAAGTTTGATGCCTGTGCTGTCATTAATAGTAATAAGTTAGGAATAGGATGTGGTTCTCTTAATTAGGAAAGAGGTTATATGGCAGAAAATAAGTACATTTGTTATGAATTAGGACTGTGTGGAAATCAATGTGGATACTGGTCTTGTGTCATTTAGGCTACTTGAATAACAAATGAAAAGGATCCTGTCCACCTTCAGAAAGTGAAAAGTGGCCCTTCTGGTACCAGTGGTCAGTGTAACCCCTTAGAACTAGTAATAACCAACCCCCTTGATCCTCACCGGAAAAAAAGAGGAGCGTGTAACCCTAGAAATCAATGGGGCTGGAATGGATCCTCAAGTAAATATTGTGGTTTGAGGAGAAGTTTATAAACACTCTCCTGAACCAGTATTTCAAATCTTCTATGATGAACTGAATGTGCCTGTACCAGAAATTCCAGGAAAAACAAGAAATTTGTTTTAAGGTGAACATGTAGCTCAGTCTCTCAATGTCACCGCATGTTATGTATGTGGAGGAACTGTAATGGGAGATCAATGGCCATGGGAAGCCTGAGAATTAGTACCTACAGACCCAGTTCCTGATGAATTCCGAGCTCAAAAGAATCACCCTGATAACTTCTGGGTCCTAAAAGCCTCAATCATTAGACAATATTGTATAGCAAGAGTGGGGAAGGACTTCACCCTTCCTGTGAGAAGATTCAGCTGCCTTGGGCAAAAACTGCATAATAGTACCACAAAAACAGCCACCTAGTGGAGTTCAAACCACACTAAGAAAAATCCATTTAGTAAATTCCCAAAGTTGCAAATCATGTGGACGCACTCAGAGTCCCACTGGGACTGGACAGCCCCCACTGGATTATACTGGATATGTGGGCATAGAGCTTACACCAGATTACCTGACCAGTGGGCAGGTAGTTAGTTGTGTTATTGGCACTATTAAACCATCTTTCTTCCTACTGCCCATAGAGACAGGTGAACTCCTGGGCTTCCCTGTCTGTGCTTCCTGTGAAAAGAGAAGCATAGCTATAGGAAATTGGAAAGATGATGAATGGCCCTCTGAAAGAATCATACAATATTACGGGCCTGGTACTTGGGCACAAGATGGCTCATGGGGATACTGCACCCCCATTTACATGCTCAACTGAATCATACAGTTACAAGCTGTCTTAGAAATAATCACTAATAAGACTGGCAAAGCCTTGACTATTCTGGCCCAGCAAGAAACTCAGACAAGAAATGCTATCTATCAAAATAGATTGGCTCTCAACTACTTGCTAGCAGCTGAAGGAGGGGTCTGTAGGAAATTTAACCTTACTAATTGCTGTCTACACATAGTTGATCAAGGGCAAGTAGTTGAAGACATAGTTAAAGATATGACAAAACTGGCACATGTGCCTGTGCAAATGTGGCATGGATTTGATCCTGGGCCCATGTTTGGAAAATGATTCCCAGCACTAGGAGGATTTAAAACTTTTATAATAGGAGTCATAATCATAATAGGAACCTGCTTACTGCTCCCTTGTTTGCTACCTGTACTTCCTCAATTGATAAAAAGCTTCATTGCTACCTTAGTTCACCAAAATGCTTTAGCACAAGTGTACTATATGAATCACTATCAATCTGTCTTGCAAGAAGACATGGGTAGTGAGAATGAAAGTGAGAACTCCCACTAATGAGTGAAGTTCTCAAAGAGGGGGAATAAAGGAGGAGACCACCCCTCATATTGTCTTATGCCTAATTTCTGCCTCCAAAGAAAGAAGAAATAAAAACTAAAAGGCAGAAATAAAATCCACAGGCAGACAGCCCGGCGCCACACCCTGGGCCTGGTAGTTAAAGATCAACCCCTGACCTAATCAGTTATGTTATCTATAGATTACAGACATTATATGGAAAAGCACTGTGAAAATCTCTGTTCTGTTCTGTTCTGTTCTGTTCTGTTCTGTTCTAATTACTGGTGCATGCATCAGCCAGTCATGTACCCCCTGCTTGCTCAATCGATCACGACCCTCTCATGCAGACCCCCTTGGAGTTGTAAGCCCTTAAGAGGGACAGGAATTGCTCACTCGGGGAGCTCAGTTTTTGAGATGTGAGTCTTGCCAATGCTCCTGACCGAATAAAGCCCTTCCTTCTTTAACTTGGTGTCTGAGGGCTTTTGTCTGCAGCTCATCCTGCCACAGTTTGATCTCTATAAATTATATGAATGTATTAAATTATCACATGTACCCCAAAACTTTGTACAATAAAAAAGCATAACAATCTTTTAAAAATAAATAAAGAGAAATATCTTTAAAATAAATATAATTATAACACACTCTGGATCTGAACTGTAAAAAAATATTTATCATTGATAATAAAAACACAAATATTGATTTAATAAAAAATTACATATATTTGACATGGTTTGGCTGTGTCCCCACCCAAATTTCATATTGAATTGTAACTACCATAATTCCCACATGTTGTGAGAGGGAACTGGTGGGCGGTAATTGAATCATGGGGGTGGGTTTTTCCCGTGATGTTCTTGTGATTGTAAGTCTCATGAAACATGATGGTTTTATACAGGGCAGTTCCCCTGCAGACACTCTCTTGCCTGCCACCATGTAAGACATGACTTTGTTCCTCCTTCACTTTCTGCCATGACTGGGGGCCTCCGCAGTCATGCTGAACTGTGAGTCAATTAAACCTCTTTTCTTTATAAATTAACCAGCCTTGGGTGTGAAAGGAAAATATATAGGTCCCTAAAATCACTAAGCTAAAAGGAAAATTTAAGCTGGGAACTGCTTAGGGCAAACCTGCGTCCCATTCTATTCAAAGCCATCCATCTGCTCACTGGGATCAATGCATATATGATTGTCTCCTTTTGAAAGGCTCATCAGAACCTCAAAAGAATGCAGCCATTTGTCTCTCACCTACCTGTGACCTGGAATCCCCTCCCTGCTTTGAGTTGTCCTGCCTTTCCAGACTAAACCAATGTTCATTTTACATGTATTGATTGATGTCTTATGTCTCCCTAAAATATATAAAATCAAGCTGTGCTCTGACCACCTTGGGCGCATGTTGTCAGGACCTCCTGTGGCTTTGTCATGGGTGTGCATCT